>NC_018334.1:176092-293402 GCF_000234665.1 Leishmania mexicana MHOM/GT/2001/U1103
ACATCTGGAAGTGTCAAGCATCAGCAGCTGAAGGAGGTCACCCGCAGAGTGAAATGTGTGGCGCTTTCCCTCACAACGGCAAACAGCCCAACCCGTGTGCGATCCGTAGTGCCGTTGTTGTCGGTGGTGCTGCTGTCCTTCGACGAACAGAGGAGAGAGGGCCGACAGGCGTGTCACGAGGAGAGGGGAGGGGCGCCTGATGTATGCGTTAGAGAACGGCCCTTGGTAGGGGAGGGGAGAAGAGGTGGGAGTCAAGAGAGGTGTCACAGGCGGGGAGGGGCCAGTCACCGAAGCCGCAACAGAGCAGAGGAGAGCGGAGGGAAGAGGCGCAAAGTGAAGGCAGACGTAAAGGGGAAAGCATGCAAGACGGCGTTGTTGACTCAGCGACTAGACCTTGTCGAAGACGGGATGGAGAGGAGCAGCCGTGCACGTGTCGCCCGTGTCCCTGATCCTCCGCAGAGCTCATCCACGCTGGACCTTCTCGTCCACCATATCGGCGCAGAGGATTACAAAGCAGCCACGAACTACAAGTGCTTTGTGGTCCAGCCTCACTTGGAGTGTCGCGAAGGCCCCATGTTGTTTTTGTGTGTATGGTGACTCCTCCCGTGAGCGCAAGAAGCGAAGGGGCAGCAGCAGCGGCGGCGGCCGTGCAGGCGTGAGAGGCCCATCACACCTGCATGAATGCCACACAACAGCCCACCAGGACACAGCACCTGTAATACGTCAGCCCCTCATGCGCAGCCCATTCTGCCACGTAAGATACGCAGGCGGGGACACCACCTCTGCTGCGCCACAGGCTTGGGTTGTGGTGATCTGCACCGTCGCCGACGCGCCAACCCACACATTCACGAGCGGAAAGGTCGCGTAGGGAAGCGGCAGCTGCGTTGCGGGTTCCGGAAGGTGGTTTGTCACGAGGACATAGAAGAAAGGGCGATCGTGGCGGGTCATCCAGTCATGAAGGTTTTCCAAATAGGAGAGACACGAGGCGGCGGCGGTATCGACGAGGACGTCTGGGTGCTGCCCAGACCGCTTGCCGCGGCGATCTGCCGCCACCGTCACCTCGAAACCGTCGTCGTCAACGAGCAACAGCGTCGGCACTGCTCGAGTCGTGTGAAATCCCATCATCTCCCGCAGCACCGCCGTCCAGCCCTCCACATAGATGAACTCGATGCGGCCGAGGACCGACTCGGCCAAGGAGCTCAGTGGAGTGAAGGGCTGCGGCGCCTTGGCGTACAGCGTAGACTCCTGGCACAGCACTACTACGCTACCGCTGGTACGCTGGACGGTGTTGATGGCTGCCTGGAAGGCAAGAGACGTCTTCCCCACTGCCCGGGCGCCGTGCAGCAGAAAGCCGTGGCCGTAAAGCGGCTGCGGGGGTCGGCTGCCTTCGGGAAAAAATATGCCTGGATCCAACGAGGGACGCGGATCACAGCCTCTGGACGGCGCCGCCATGTCGAGCCAGCAGCGGGCCACTACGCGTGGATCCGCGATACCCTCTGATTACTGGGCGAGTACCGAGACAGCCTCGCAGAGGTGGAGAAATGGGGTGGCGGAGAAGACAGAGGTGGTGGGAGGGAGAGACAGATAGGCAGCCTCGTAGGGGGAAGGGGGGAGGCTGCACCGTATGAGCGCCTCCATTGGCGCCGCCCCGTCACTCAGCGGAGAGCAAAGACTGTCTCGGCAGCTACTGTTAAATTTCTACGACTGTGTCAAGGCCATTTGTGGAATGGAGCACGTCGAGCGCAGAGGTCTACACACACACACACCGCATATCCCACTGCCGCCATCCACGTGAGACGACACGCTGTGTCCCTGCAGCACCGCCTTGAACGCTGTCATCGCCTCTCCTTTCGTCCGGGTTTCTTTGTGAAGCGCATCACGAGCCGTAGCTGCGAGTGAGAGACGCAAAATACGGCCAGCTTTTCATGGGCTCCAGCGCCACCGCCTCCTGATGTGGATACGACAAGCGGGTCTCATTGGGTAGTGGGGCGGGCGTCGCGACTCCGTCATAGGGTCCCCGCGGTGATCTGCTGAACCAGTTCGACTGTCACCAGCTGCCGCCCTCGCTGCCGCATGAGCTCCCCCACTCGGCGTGACAGACGAAGACGACTGCAAAGGTAACCACCGCGGCGAGGTACACGGCAAGGTTTGGCAACTCCCGAAGATCCGCCTCAGTCGTGCGGAGGCTGTAGCGCACGCCTCCCTGGGCGTCCCCCGTCGGGCAGGGCTGGAAACCTGCGTAGCGTATCGTGAGCGGCAGTTCACGGAAGAAGTTCGTCGGCGACGCCGCCACGCGCTCACGACAAACGTCTCCGCGGCGAAGCGACGTGAGAACACGGAGGCGAGGGACGAGTGGGGAGCTGTCACGTTCAGCATGCCTCAAGCGTCTTCGACCTCACACACCTTCGCCGCGACGGCGGACACCGCCATGTACTGCTCCAGCGCCGCTATCACGTTGCTCCCCTCGGTACTACCAACAGGCTACACTCTACACATCGATCATACGCCTCTTGATAGGCTGAGGCGAGAGTAAGTACGTGATGCCCTCCTCGGCAGTGTGTGCTGGCAGAGTGCAGATGTGGCGCACGATGACATCAACGCGGTGTTCAACGGATTCCTGACCAGAAGGCGCTGCACTGCTGGCCCAGGAAGCGATGTCTGTGAACCCGCTCTTGTCCACGTCCTGCGGCGCGCGTGAGGTCGCCGTCTGCGGCGCGCGTGAGGTCGCCGTCTGCGGCGCGCGTGAGGTCGCCGTCTGCGGCGATGGATCGAACAGAAGCAGCCGCTTTGTAAGGACATCTGCGGGAGTGAAGGGGGCTGGAGCAGGGAAGAGTACTCACAGCTCTTTGACTCGGACACGCGAGCGCTGGCCGGCAGTCGCCTGCTGGAGTGCCCTTAACGATTAGCGCAGCATCATTTGGTGACTGTTGAGGAGAGCGACGAGAGGTGGTGCACGGTAACGTAGCTGCTGGGCACCCCTCGGTCACACAAATACGAACTAGAAGAGACGCACAGAGACTGTGATGGTTGGGTGTGTTGCCCGGGGTGTGGGAGGCCGCATAGTCCACGATGCCGCCAGCACAAGAGCACCACGCATGCGCACAGAACGCGCGCCTGATTTAACTGGTCTGTAAAGAGGGTCATGCGCACGCCGACGGGGCACCCGAGGAGCGAGAGGTCAGGAACGCATGGCAAGTGATCGAAGAAAATACAAGCAAAAAAAGGTAGGTCCACCACAGTCGTTGAAAATGGTGCGCATGCAGGTATTTGTGTGCGACGTCCACGTGACGAAGGCAGGAGTCACGAATATCGGCGCCCCCCCTCTGCCCACACGCGTACTCAACACCCCATGTCTGCCTTCATTCATGATGGCACGTCACTCCTCGTCGTCGTCGTCGTCGCACACCGAAGTGACGGTCAGCGCGCGCCCTTTTGTTGCTGGATGACGCATTGTGTGAGCAGTCGCCCCCCCCCAAACACCACCACCACCGCCTCCCCGTTCGCTTTTCCATTACAGACACGCACACGTATACAGAGGCCATCTCACCGGGCCCCCTCACTCCTCCGTTGTGCGCGTTACAGAGCCGCCACGCTTCTGCCACGCGGTCTCGAGCCTTTCGGCCTCTGTTTTCGAGCAACCACCTCCGGGCGCCGTCCTCGCACATGCGGCACTGTCAGCGCCGAATGCGACTTTGTAGTCCGTGTACAGGTCCTTCACAAACCCCACAATGCCCCTGCAACGCGGCAGCACCGTCATCAGGACGCACAGAGTGCAGATGCCGCCCACCGCGTACTGCAATGTGTGTGCCCGATCGATCCGCTCCTGCAGGTTCCCGAGGACACGAAGGCCATCCTCGTACTCAGGGAAGGGGATGGAGGGAACGGGCTTGTCGAGGAAGGCGCAGAGCGGCTCCCACCCGTCGCCGTAGCGGTACACAAGCAGCGCACTGGGCGGAATCGACACCCTCACACTCTCCTCGTACAACTGCAGCGCGACAGCGCGCGGATGCTGCAGTTCGCCATCCTTCGCGTTTCTCTCGCTCTTTGCGTGCTTTGCCTTTGCCGTGCCGCGAGTATCCTCGCTAGGGCCACTCGCAGATGTGGCGGAGGACGCCTTGCTGCCACGAATACCTCGCTTCAACTCGGCCGCCTCCGCAGCGAAGGAGCGGCGCAGGTCACCGGAGGAGGATGCCATGTGGCTCTGAGAGCGACCCGTCATCAGAGACGACCTAGGACCAGCTGAGGCCGCCGCCAGCGCTCCTGATGCATCGCCACCAACGGCCATCTTGGCGATCATGTTCCGAAAGGCCTGCGTAATTCGATTCTTTGAGGCGCGCTTCGTCGAGATCTGCAGGCGCTCCAGATACGCATCGTACTCCTCTGCCCACTTATCTTTCTCCGTCTCCTCGACCAGGATGACCTTGGTGTAGCCCGGCGCCTGGCGCAGCAGCACGTCGTACACCATGGCACCCGGTGGGCCGACGACGGCGTCGTAGTCCGCCAGCACCTTGGCAGGCAACGCATTCGTTTTGCCATCCAGCAGCTGGGACCACTCGATAGGGTGGGTGCTGGCGTGGCCCTGCTGGTACGTGGAGCGAAGGGTGTATGGGGTGTAGCCCAACTTCCGCAGCGCTGGCGTAAGCGCGCCGCCGTCGGGCAGCATCGTCAGACACAGAACCCGAAGCTGCAGAAGAGAAGTACAACGGAGCATTTTTGCCGTGGCACCCCCGCAGAGGGGCGGAGATCGGGCGGAGAAGGACTTCTGTGACTGTCTGTACAACGGAGCCGCGTGGTCTTCTGTGTGAGGCGCACTCCCTCCCCAAAAGGCGCCACCTACGCACAATGGCAGTCACCCGTGCGGCATAGACGTACCGGAGTGGGGCGAAGGCGGGGACGAGGGCACGAGCATGTGCACCACACAAGACAGAAGCAGAGAGGAATGGAGAGATCAGAGAAGAACATCAGCAGCAGTGACCCCCCACGAGCCCTGGGAACAGCAAAACGCAGAGAGGTGGGCGAAGGTCAGTTGGCGCGTGTGTACCCCTCAGGGCTTCGTTTTTCGGGGAGGCGGAGGTTGCGGTGCATGGAGTCTGGTAGTCGCCGTAAACGAGAAGCACGGCGCCACACACAAGCACAGAAAACGTACGCCACGGGGAAGAGAGAGGATGTCGCACTCTAGTGCGGGGGTGTCTGCTTTACATCAGAAGAACAGACTAAGCAACCGAGTAGAATGACGTGTGGGATATACGCGTGTCTGTTCGCGCAAAACGTGTGCCAGCGGACAAGGTGTTACAAGGCACAAGATGGCGACCTCGCCGCTGAGCGCGCAAACTCGCGGGCACGCACATGAGTTCAGCTGAGCAGAGTCAGGGGAGGAGGCGCAGCAGATGGGGTGCGGCTACTGAGCATTCGATAGATTCGAAAACGCATACAGATAAGGGCAAAAGGCAGCAGACGTACGCTGGCACGAAAGCGAGAAAGAGAGAGGCGCATTACGTCATGCTCCCTCGCAGCGCGCGTGCGCGGACGGCGTGGCCATGCCAAGGGAGCAGCGGCAGCAGCGATGTGCACGCAGAGATGCACATGTTCAACAAGCGCCGTAGTAGGTCAGCCTTCCGCCGCTGACACCACCATGACCCTTTTATATCGCTGCTCGGACCACATCAACCGCAGATACGGCATCGCTGGACGGAAGAGGCCGGCAAAGGACTTGGCAGGAACGCACAGCATGCGAGCGCGGCACACACACACGTACGCTACATTGGAGGGGCGTCCCCCCATCACCTCCCACCCGCCGACGATGTCGCCCACCGTAAACGACGCCACCGACGTTTCCTCATCGCTGTCTTGTTCTTTCCCTCCACTGTCCGCTGCACGGCCTCTGACATAGGCGCCGATTCGGCCATCGAGGATGAGCGACACGCACTTGCAGTCAGCCCCACGAACGCCGATGAGGTCGCCGCCGACAGCCTCGCGCTCCGTCGTGCAGTTGAGCAGAGAATGCCAGTAGTGTTCAGGAAAGCACCCGGCGAATGGGAAGACGCAGAAAACACTGCAGAAGTCGCGGAGGGCCACACAGTACGGTCGCTGCAAGAACTCCTTGAACGCGCGCCGACCGAGCTCAAACACCTCGCACCCATCGGGGCTGGAGACGACGGCGTGAGTGCGCAGGGGGGTCGTCGCGGAGCAGAAACGCAGCGGAGGGAGAAGCGCCTCTTCGCCGAGCGTGCTGCCGCGAGAGACGCTGTAGATGGCCTCGCCTGTGTCGCTGTTCACGACGGTTATCTCACCGGAGAAGATGGCGTAGAGACACCCTGGAGAGTTGGGAGGCCCCGCCGCGGCAGAAGAGCCTGCTGTGTTCGCTGCAGCGTTCCCGTCATCACTTGGAGGCAGTCCTCCACCCTCACGCATCATAACGTTGCCACCTGCAGCGTACTCCACGTGGAACAGAACCGTCCCAACTACGTATCGCTGGCGCGGGGCGAAGGCGGCCATGGAAAGGCCGCGCTCTCGCCCGTCCGCGCGCCAATACGTCTGACGGGAGAACATCTCGAGGAAGAAGGCCGTCGCATCGGCGCCTTTCACAAATACATCCTGCGAGACGTCGTCGGAGAGCCGCCTCGACAGCGGAGACGCAGCAACGCTGGGTCCTCCCGGCAACACCAGCGAATCCTCGTCGCTGTCGCTGTTGGTGTCGGAGATGTCCAGCACGAGACACTCCTCCACGAGAGAGCGCAGGCCACCCGGCATCTGCGCCTGCCGCCGCCACAGTTCCAACTCTCGCACGCTGCGACTGCGCTCCCGCATGTGCTGCAGATCGTGCCCTGAAAGCACGGCGAGCAGATCTTCAATAGGGATGCGGATCGCCTGCACCGGCTGCTGCACTGCGTACGTGCAGCAGGAAGGCATCGCTGTCAGCCTCTTTGAGTCAGTGGTGTCGTCCTCCTCGTCTGTTGCTCGGTGCAGGAGGAGAAGCTCGGCATCGCCGACGCAGTCGCCTGCGCCGAGAGCGGTGGACTGCACGCGTGTCACGCCCGCGTGGCCACCACCGCCCCGCTGGACATGCATGAGGGCCACGGAGCCGGAAATCAAAAGAAAGAGATCGGCCGGCACCTCACCCCTCTGCAGCAAGCGCGCCGATGTGTCCCATGTCACCATCTCTGCCCTCTCGCAGAGGTGACGTATCTGTGCACGAGACAGATGCTGAAAGAGCGGCGACTGGGAAAGGTACGTCATGAGCTGGCGGTGTGCGTCATCGTGGAAGGTGCGCATCAGCATCTGATAGAGCATGCGATTCAGCCGCCACATGACAGTGGGCAAAGATGCATCAGGATGGCCCGCGGCGCACACCGCGGCGCCCTCATCTCCTGGGCTCAAGACGTAGAGCAGGCCCTCACTCCCAAAGTAGTCCCCGACAGCCCATTCCTGTCGCCTGTTCTTCTCTTGTGCAATCTGTGCAGCGCAATCGCCGACATCCGCGACAGCTTTGCCCTTCACCACGACATGGAAAGCGCAACTGTCCCCTGGCGACACGACAACCTCTCCAGGCTGTGTCTCCTGCCTCTCAAAGACCTCCACTACTTCCTGTAGCATCAACGCATCGTTGCGGCAGACGGCAAAGAGTGGATGGGCGCAAAGCACTCGACGAAGCACCAGCCACTCGTCCGACCTCTCAGGGGGCGGCTGTCGCCACCGCCACATAGCAGCGGTGAGAGCACGCGAGAGAATCTCGCCTGATACGCCGCCTCGTCGGCACCAGACTCGGACGTGCAACGACGACCATGTGTCACTCGCAAGTTCATCAGATCCATCGCCATGCTCGAGGCGCCCCTCAGCAGCGACTTTGTCTGTGCAGCTCAGGGCTAACAGCATAGAAGCTGCAGTGGCCGCCTCGCCCTCCGAGCTGCCGGGCAGAGTGAAGGGGCGCGCAGGAGGACCAGAGAAGGTGCTCCATGTGAGAGCAACCCCACTGCTCTCGCCTCCCTGAGGGATGGGCTCGGCCCCCTCTTCCACTGCCCTCGCCACCGAGGAGGTCGGATTCTTACAGCAGCTGGCGCCCATCCCACCGTTCTGGAGAGCAGAGGAGGGTGTTGCGCCGTGGTCCAGACGTGGCAAATCGTAGCACCGTCGAAAAGGGAGAGAGACACGTACGCGTCACACGCGCAGTCTCACGAAGCCGGCCGCGTGCGCACCCACGAGGATAGTAGACTAGAAGATGAGGCGAAGCCACGAGGCGGCAGGAGTAGTGGTGGTGGTGCCCATCACACCTGAGAAGAGAGAAGCGCCAACGGTAGCATGCACGGGAAGAGTTGCAACAAGGAGGTGAGGCAAAGAACACAGAGAGAGGAAGAATCATCTAGCGTCGAGAGACGGGTAGGGGAGAGTGGCGGACATGGTACGAGGGAATCGTGCCGATGTGCATACACGCAGCGTCTCCGCCCGTCATCTACTCAGCTCTCTTCCACTGCCCTTGTGCACTTGCCCTCGGTGATCGGCGTGGCGGGAGGGTGGTCATATCGACAGAGATCAACTGGAGGGAGTCTGGCGCCTGAAACACTACGTCTTTCACTGTGCTTGAAGACGATAGAGCCGGCGTGCATCGTCCGATTTTCGACCGCCTTGACTCATGTTCGTCGCTCCAGCAAAGGATATGCTGCACAGCTTGGGCGGCGTGTGTCTCCGTGACAGCATACACACACACAAAGCGCTCAATGTGCGCAGTAATGGCAAGGCGACAGAGACACGCACGTACCCGCACCCCCACCAGGGGAGAGACAGAGATGCCAAGCGAGCAAGCACACAGAAAACAAAAAAGGGACGGAGGGAGGAAAAAGAATAACGTCGAAGGTGGGAAACGAGAAGGGGCGATGCACCGGTGCACACAACAACGACCACACACACACCCACACAAACATGCACAAGAGAAGCCAAAGGAGTGCACCGTCGAGGCAAAGAAGGCAGAGGAGAGGGAGAGGGCCCTCCCCAGGCACCGTACGCGCCAACGCCCGCTATTTCACCAGCAGAGACCCGTACAAAGCGCACGAGAGAGAGAAAGAAAGTAGAAGAACATACGCACATAGATGGATGGATGGGAGTGGGAGAGGTGGCGGCTTGCAGGAGAGGAAGATGGCGTAGATGCTGCGCGCCAGGAGATACATGAGCAGGCGCACAGACAGACGCACACGCGCCGAGGCCAAAAAAAAACGCCTCCGTGCCAAAGTTGTCGGTGAGCGATCCGCCGCCGAGGAGGAGGGAGCGGAGACACCGCATGATCTGGTACCCCCCCTCGCCATGATCCCGGCTGATTCTGTATGTCCGTTGCGTCCCCCCCTTCCACCACCAAACGCTCCAGGGTGCCGCGCACCTGCCCTGTGTGGGGAGAGGTGCTGAACCACCTGCACACATGAGCCGAAAGACACAACGAATGGGGGGAAGGTCGCAAACGAAATAATGAAAAGCCCGCGCCAACGAGAAGCAAACGGCGAAGAAGCTGCAGCGCAACGAGCAACGGTTCCTCCGACAGTCCGTCCCTCGGAGGGAGACACGATGCCAGTCTGCCTATAGAGACAGTCGGAGAGGCGCAGGGCAGGGGAAACGCCTCGCACGCGGGGCACACACACACTACACACACCACACCCGCCGACACCAAGAAAGAAATCCTGAGACGGCTGAGAGGCAAAGACATGTAAATGCTCCGAGAGGGAAGTACGCAGGAGTTCAGGGGGAGCGGTGATCTAGGTGCACGCCGCACGAGCTCAGGGCGGAAGTTGGCCTGCCTCAGGCCAGGGCCTCAGAGGGCCCTGCACATCCTGTCTGTGTATGCCATGCTTCACCCTCAGTCGCCTCAAGCCGCGGCACTGCATAATATATAGTGTGGAGACCCTCTACAGTGGAGTCTGGAGGACTCGAGGGTGTAACTCGGGGTGTTCCTTACAGGCTTCCGGCATCTGTGCCGCATCGGCCCGCCCCATCGGGCGCAGGAGACGCCGCACATTTCGCACGCATGCGCGGTGGGGCGGATCAGCGTGCATACTTCTGCGCCTTTGTCCCCCATCACTCGCGCTTCCCCTCCCGAGCCTCCGGCTGCCTTGCCTGGACGTGATACACCATGCCCGCTGTGCTTGACAGCGCGCGCAGTGCTCGCATCCTGCGGCCAGCTTCGAGACGGCGCTGTTGCCTGGGGAGGGGGCGTGTGTCTGGGTCGCTTGCCCGCATGTGACGCGACAGGTAGGACGCTGCCCTCCGTCGGTGGACGCAGGTTGCGCTCCGCCTTCTCCTGAATCCGCACGCCTCTCACAGGAGTGGGTGTGGCAGGCGGAAGGAACCTGCGCGTGAGCATGCGTCTGCGCTCAACGTGCCCATAACCAGCTATACTTGCTGAGTAGTCGACAGGATGCGCAGTGGGCTGGTACACGTCCGACCATAACCGCCAGTCTCCCCGGTAAGGCGCCAGTCCAGACCTGTCCGCCGACACCAAGAGTGGGGGTACTGCACCCTGATACTACGTTGGAGTGTCTACCACCACCCTCCCTGTCATGAGGGGAGCAACAAAGAAAAAGGAAACATAAACAAACCGGCGAGGCCCACGCCGTGCAAGCGCTGCAGGCCAAGCACGGGAGGAGAGCCCACGCACGGGCGCAGACACCCAGGCGCCCCGTAGAGAGAGAGAGAGACATAACAAAAGAGTTCGTGCGTGTGCGCCGTCCACATGCGCCTCCCTTGTATCGCTGCTCCGGTATAAATGGATACGTAGAAAGGGCAGCGGTTCTTTTTGTTGCGTGCTGTTCTCGCACGATGATGATAGCAGGAGGATGGCAGGAAGTAGCGGAGGCGGCACAACCGCCACCACAGTGCCTCCGCTACCGCCACAGTTCCAAAGGAAAAAAAAAACGCCGCCGCGCCGGTGCACCAGACATGCGCAGCGGAGACGGAAAACAGGCACGAAAAGGGATGGAAGGGAGACGTGGTCCGACCAAGAAAAACAGACGAACACACAAAGGACCGGCGAGCAGGGCGGGGCGGGGGCCAGGCCGGGAGGGCCACAAACACAAATGAAATTAACCACGTACGAGAGGAAAAGGGAGGCAGAAACAGGGTGCTCTCGCCGCACATCACCTTGATGAGAGTGGTGAGGAGGGGAGGGAGGGGGCGTTTCGAAGCACCGGTGTGGATGAAAAGTATCAAAGAGGCATCCGCCACAACGAAACCACCGCCTAGGGAGAGAGAGCGGATAGGAAAAAGGCGACTCGGAAGTGCCCCGTATACACACTTACGGAGGTGATCCGCAGCGGTGGCATTTGGGGAGGGGGGGGGAGGCAGCGGAGGAGTGGAGGAGCGGAGGAGCGCGCGCGCACACGAGCAAAAGCCCAGCTCGCTCACATTCTTATCGAGGCAGACTTCAGCGACTTCGAGCAGTTGGCCCCGGCAGTGCTTTCTTGCAAGAAGTCCATCATGTTCCCCATGAGAGGCGCGACGTCGCTGTTGATAGTGTCACGATTACTCGGATAGGCAGCTGCGCCTGCTTCTCCGCTCGTGACCTTCCCACGTTCGGCTGCTAGATTCGAGCTGGCGGATTCCTCTCCGCTCCCCTTTCCCCGATCGCTGACACCCGCAGACCCTCCGCCCTTCTTCGCCCTTTCCGCACGTTCCAGAGAATGGATGTACACGCACAACTGGTGCTCAACGGCGATGACGACGTCACGCTTCAGCTGCTCCTCGTCGTGCAGCGCCCCTAGCGCCTTCTGCAGCGTGACGTCAGCACGTGTCTTGCAGTAGTCCAAGAGGCTTCGGGCAGATGAGACAATTGCAGGGCTCTCACCCTCCATCACCTTGGTTGCCAGGATGCCCGCGGGCTCATCGCTCCAGCTGTCATCCTCCTCGTCCGCACCGCCAGCCTTGCCGAGCGCCTTAGAGTCAAGGGACATGGAGAGTGCGGCGTTCCTATTCTTCGTGTTACCGCCCGCGCCGCTGCCGCCTCGCCGATTCGCTCTGCTCCTGTCCATCACTTCGACGCTGTTAAGGCTCTGCTTCCTCTTCCACAACCCCTGCCTCTGCGACAACGGCGCAGTGCCCCCGCTGGATCGTCGAGGGCCACCGCTGTCGCCACGCAGTGGTGCTTGGGTGGTGTTGAGGTGATCGTCCTTCCCACACTCACGCGGCGCTGACGACATCACCCCTCGCATGGACTTGCTGACGGAGATGTCACTGATGTTGGGCCGCGTACCCACTGAGCGAAACATCGCCTGCTTGCCCACGTACACCGGCTCCAACAACGTGTCGGAGTCCTCCTCCTCCGTGACATTTTCCAGGTTGCTCTGTGTCTGGAAGGGCATCAAGTTGAAGAGGTTCCTGTCCAGCCCGAGAGAGGACAAGATGGAGCGATTCGACACGGCTCCCTGGCCCCGAATGCCGCCAGGGCTGATGATGTTGCCCATCGCCTGACTCACAAACACTGACACATCGTTGTTGTGCCCGCTGCCGACGCCGACGCCGTTGCCGCGGCTCAGCCGTGGGGACACCTGTGCACGGCAGTAGTTGTTCTGGCGAGGAACGTTGTAGTTGATAGGCCTGTCGTCGTCTGGCCCGGTGGTGC
Organism: Leishmania mexicana MHOM/GT/2001/U1103; assembly: GCF_000234665.1. NCBI lineage: Eukaryota > Euglenozoa > Kinetoplastea > Trypanosomatida > Trypanosomatidae > Leishmania > Leishmania mexicana. The sequence continues at coordinate 188,685 of NC_018334.1, forward strand.
CTTGAAACTCGCCGCGCGCTGACGTCGTCCGGCGGCTGTAGGCACGCACCAGTGACTCCACGAGCGTGTCGATGCGGTCGCCTTGCGAGTGGCGACGGCTGTTCGCAGTGAGGCCCTTCACAAGCGGGCCTTTGCCTACTGGGGACACCCCACCCAAGGAGCTCACGCGCGGCAGTGGCCCGCTTTCGGCTGCCAGCAGCGCAGCAGGAATGTCCAACTCACCAGTGAACGCCTTTCCCTTGGCGTGTGGCGCACCAACACCTTTTTCGTCTGTCCCCACGACTCCGCTGGCGGTCTTGTCGCCGTACATCACCGTCAGGAACTCGGCCATGTTCTGACGAAAGTCGGCTGCTTCATCGTGCGCGGCGCGGTGATACACCTTCGGCACGCTAGGACTGCTTTGGCTGTACAAGGTATCTTTGCTAAACTGCACGGAGGCTCTAAGAACGATGCCGCTGTTCGCACCACTGCTTCCCAGCGTCTTGACATCCAACGCGGAGTGATTGGCGGCGGCGGTACCAGGAGGGGCACCACCGCCAACAGCCAAGTGCCAGCCTTGAGCGCGACGACTTCCCCTCGTCGTCGCGGTCACGGAGTTGGTAGTCGGCGTCTCACTGGACGAGGTTGTCGTCTTCCCAGTCTCCACGTTAGGGGACCTACACATCTCCGGCCTACTCTTCGGGTCGGTGCTACCGGGACCTGGCATCTCTGCCGCTCTTCGACTTTGCTAGCTTGCACAGCTCGCGCTCACAGATCCGCGTAGCAGCCAGCACACGCAGAGCTACGTGCGCACCTCTGTCTATACTGGTGCGGTGAAAGAGATGTCAGAGAAGCCGTTGTTCCTTCAACAGCACAGAAAGGGGGCGCAGACGGCTCTCGGAGAGACACGCCGCCGTGTAGGCAGATGCCAGGTGCTGGAGTGATGAGCAGTGCTACGAAACAAAGGAGCGAGAGCAGCAGTCGAGTGTGTCGAGGCGCGTGTAAGTAAGTGGGAGAGACGGACGGAGGGGGTGGTGAAGGGGAGCGCCGTGAGTGTCCCCCACTCCACAGAGGAGGAACAAGCGATGAGGGAGGGGGAGGGTGAAAAGATGGCGGGTGAGACACGCCGGCACCGCGATGGCCGCGTGCAAGACGCAGGAGAGAAACGAGAAAATCGAAGCGAAAGCAAAACCAAGAGGAGGAGGCAAGTGACCATATGCACGGGCCCGCGCACACCACGACTGCGGAGTGGGGGGGATGTGAGGGGAGGGGGGTGGATGGGAGAAGCGGTGCAAGAGAGAGCGTTGGGGACGTGATGGAGGAAGGGAGGCGTGTAAAAAGAAGAAGAGGCGACATAATAGGGGCGGCACAGCGGGTAAGGAGGACTGGAAATCGTCTGCCGACACTCAGAGTGGGCCGACGCAGAGGCTGGGGGACACCACTGACTAGGTGCATGCAGCATGGCATCATGAGAGCGAGCGGGGAATGGGGATGCCCTAGCCTTCTGCGTCCTCTGAAAGAGACCATCGATAGCAAACCGTTGCCTGACGCAGGCGCCATCACCACTCGCCTTTTTCAGCATCTCTGCGTCGAGGCAAACGGCGAAGGCACATCGCGAGCGCAAAGGAGGTGGCGGACGCCCTCTGGGGAAGTGAGCGATGCGTTGTTAAAAGACACGAAGAGTAGACAACGACCAATAATTCTTGTTGAATGCGCGCGTGTGCTAGCATAGCGGCACGCCACACCACACGCGACGCACAGCACAGCCCAAGCAGGGTAACATCTCAATTTACACAATGCGTCAGCTTGCAACAAGAGTCCTCATGCAAGTGCAGAGCGGTGAAAGCGATCTAAGAGAGCGGCGGGGCTGTGGCTTCGGAGGTGTCGGCAGGTGTCTTGGTAGTCGACCCCTCCGCAGCAGCAGCACCGATGGCTTCAGAGGCACCGATGCTCTCGCGCGACGCCACCTCGCGGGCAACCTCTTCCATGGCCATCACACTCAGCTCCTCCAGGCGCATCGCGCGCTGCTGGCGCTGCGCCGGAGTTACGCTCATGTCAAACAGCACAAGCCGGCACGCCTGCAGCGCGATTTGCCGCACGTCACGCTCATTGGCCACTGCCAGCACACGCAGGATGTCCTCCTCGCCGAGGTTTTTGTCCACAAAGGCCCGTCGGGCGGTGCGCGCACCCATGGTGGTCCAGTGCCACAGCGAAGACGCTGATGTGGCCCATGATGAGTACCAGCTGTCCATCTCTCGCTTCCAACTATTTCCGTGGAGCTGCTGGCGCGAGGCCAGGTGGTACTCCTCCGCCAAGTAGGATACGAAAACAGGGCCGAGGGGGGTGGAGACAGCGTCGCGCAACGCAAGCTGGGCAGACTCAAAACCAGACACGCCATTGTCTAGCCACGAGATCAGGTTCTTTGCGACACGCAGCCGGCGACGAGCATGCAGCTCGCGCTGCATCTCTGCCGTAAAGAGCACGCCCCCCTCGAAGACGAGGAAGAAGTGCAGCGGCCCCACCAACGCTTCCAGGAAGGCGGCCCCCAGCAACTCCTTCATCGGGTTTCCTGTCATCTCCGGCACGTTCATGGGATCGACGGTGCCGTATCGGTCGTACGTCGCGCGGGTGTCCTCGTGGCTGAGCACGTTGTAGATCTTGTTCAGCTCCTGGAACTTGATGGTGGCGTTCGGGTCATTTGGGTTCTTGTCGGGGTGCATCTCCAGCGCTTTACGGGTGTACGCCTTTCGTATCTCGCTCGACGTTGCTGTTGACTCCACCCCTAGGAAGGCGTAGTAGTTGGCTGGCTCTGCCGCCGCAGGCTTCGTCTCCCCTGTGCCCGTCCCTTGCGGCAATGAAGCAGCCTCCGCACCCGTGGTGGCACTGCTTGCAGAAGCCTCCCCACCCTCTCCCGAGTCGCTCGGCGTCGTGGCTGGTACCGTCGTGGGCAGCGTGCTATCCTTCTTTGCCTTCTCGTATGCCTTGCGCGCTTCCCCGAGCAAGTCCTCGTCTGTCTGTGGCAGCCTTTCGAAGTCGCTGGCGAGGTTCACCCGCACCCACGCCTGCGCGTTGCTGTCCCAGTACGCCTCGCCCTTGGTCACCTCGCTCACAGCACTGCGGGTGTTGCCGACGCCACGCACGATCTGCCGCACCCCGGCGTACGCGCCGTAGCCGGTCAACCCAACAAGGCCCGCCACGCCGGCCCCAAAGCCCTTTGCCATTCCGCCCAAGCCGCCCTCCTTGACGCCACCATACGTGCCAGCCACGACGCCGGCCAGGCCAAGCCCAACACCCGTGGCGGCATTCCGAAGGCCGTCCGACAAGCCTTGCAGTGCGTGCTTGGGATTTCGGCTAGCGAAGAGGCTCGTGATCTCCTCAAAGATGGGGTCGAGTGTCTCCCCCTGACCCGGCGCCTCTCCACTGCCACCGATCGCCGGTGGGGAGGCGCCTGGTGCATTTGGAGCCGGTGGCCCAGAGGACGGCGGTGGCGCTGGGCCACGTGCTGAGCCGTCTGCCTCGGCTGACTCTGCTGTTGGCTGTTCCATCACAGACGGCGCTTCCTGCTGCGGCACGGTCGTGACGCGGCGGGATAGGAATACGATGGCGACCAGAGCGGCAGCGACAAGCTTCCAGTTCGCAAGGCACCAGTCAACCAGGAGCATGCGCCCCCAAGCCTCAGCCGCTGCGCACACGAGAGGGAAACACAAAGAGTTACCACACAATGCGAGCACTTGGACAGGTGTCGGTGCCGTGTTGGTAGTGGTGAGACTCCGCACAGTGCAGCGCAGGACGACGCTCACGTGCGCAAACGTTAAAGGCGGACGGTGAATCGCTGGGTGTATGTACGACGAAGTGAAGACATGGTGGAAGGGGGGGGAAGTGCGAGGCTCCGAAAAAAAAAACGAAAATGAGGGAAGCGCCGCCGCCAGTGCTGGCACGTGGCCGAGAACGGGAAGAACAACATCGATGCCCTTCACAACGCACAGATGGACGCGTTCGTTTGTCGCTCGGTCTGGTCAAGTCGAAATAGCAAAGGACGCGTGCCAGCGGTTGGGCCATGTCAACAATGCTGTGCGAACACACGCGTCTACATCGTCCTTTTTTTTGTGGCTCTTCGGCCTCCCTATTCGAACGGTGGGTGCCGTGCTGAAAGAGGTGATGCGGGCGGTGGGCAGCTCCGCCTCGCCTTTCGCTCACTGTGCCCCAGCAGCGGTGGTAAACAAAAAATGGAAGAAAACAGAGCCGAGTCGGCGTTCGATGGGGAAGACGAAGGCACACGCAAACACACACGCCCAGGGGCTCCCGCTAGCCAGACGCGCCGAGCACGTCGCCCTCTGCCCCCTTCGCCTCCTCCCTCATGATGCCTGAAAGGCTACAATGCAGACGTTCTCCTCCGTCACGTCACGAGCCGTGTACTGGCACTGGAAAGCCACGTAGCCGAGGTGACGCAGAAAGTGCACGCGAAGGTGGTCAATGATTCGTTTGCATTTACGCCCCACCGCGCGCCTCTCCTCGTCGACAAAGCCGCCGCACACTGCCCATGAGGACATGCTGGCCAGCGCCGCAAACTCCTGCTCGGACCAGGTGAAGGAGGTCCCGGGTAGCACGAGCGGCGCAGGTGCCCCTTCCACTTGCTCGGGCGGGTTCACGTGCTTGAGCTCGCACCGGTGGTGGCAACAGGTCGCGATCACCACAATAGGCAGCCGCACCTGCGCCTGCGATGTGAGTAAGGGGCCTTCTGTGAGACAGGACAACGCGAAGTCTGTGCAGGCGCCGCAAAGGTGTTTGCCGAGCACAGCCCAGTTCTCCAACGGTCGCGGGGCGGCACTCGGCACCGCACCTGCAGCCCCCTCCCCCTCCCCGCTCGGCACTGGGCGAATCTCAGAGAGAAAAGCTCGAGTCAAGTCCACGTCCTTGATGTTGATTCGAAGGCGCTGCAAAGGAACAGCAGAGTGCCGCACCCGCGCGTCGCTCTTACGCCGAAAGCCGTTCATATCGAGTACCACGAGCGGCGGCCGCTGTGCGACCTCGGCAAGAAAATCCGACCTCCACGACGACTGCGGTGCTGATGGCGTTAAGGGTGAAGTCTCCGCGGTTGCCTCACGCTGGCTCGAAGGAACCGCCTCTGCCTCCGCGCCTTCACCAACAGTGGTGCTGGTGCCGTCAATACCTTGGAGGCGCTGAACAATAAGCTGCTGCAACGCCGCGGAGAGGCCGCCTTTGCCGGCGCCGAACTCCAAAAAACCATCTACGTAAATCGGTGCGCATTGGCTTCTGCAGCGGCCCACGAGAATCGAGTCCGTGTCCTGAGCCTGCCGAACTACATCGCTTAGGCAGCGGATCAGTCCCGTGTGCTGAGGCCCGTGCTTCAGCGACGCGACCTCTTCACGGGCCACGGGCGCAGAACTCTGACAGGAAGTCGTAGCCTGCGGCGTCGTGGTGGTGCCCGCCTCCCCTGAAGCTGCATCGCGGTCTCTCGACGGCTGCCGCAAGACGACTAAGTCGGGGGCAATACATGAGTCGTAGCACTCGTGCACCTTTCGAATAACAGCTGCCAGACCCTCTGCAGAGAAATCTCGATGGGTGTACCGCCGACTCCCCCCTCCTGTAGGTGCATTGCACGCGCTCGAAACAAACACAGCGCCACGATTCGCGTGTTTGTCACTGCTGAAGTACGGCAGCTGGTGTGTCACGTGGCGCAGATCCGGGCACACCTTAACATGTCTCTCGAGCCGCGACGCGTAGACAGTGTGATTGGAGTTGATGGGGCAAGGGACTCGCATATCCCCCCTGCAGCCAGCAGCGTCTGACGGTGATGATGTCACATCGTTCTCTGCTTGTGGTGCAGTGGAGGGAGTCGCACCTGCCTCCGCGACGTCGTGTGTGCAGCAGTATAGCGATCCGGGCCTGCACTCGGTGCGGCAGAATCGGTGCTTGCGCGTCACGTAGTAGCTGCAGAAGTTCGGGTCCGGGTTGTGCGTTGGCGGCTCCACCTTTGATGCCTTGCGCGCAGGGGCCCCTGCCTCTGTGTGCTCTGCGGCGACAGACATCGACGGCGTCCAAAAGCGTACCCCAGGGAGGATAACACGCCTCAGCCGCACCGTGAGCCCCTGCCTTCGTTCCAGAATGCACGGCGTCGATGTAAAGGGCTGGGGAGCGTGGTGAGCGGCGGAAGCGAAGATGAGGGAGGATGAAGAAGAGCGACATGTATGAAGGTACAGAGAAGCCCACGTTCCGCACAGACGCCGCCGAGCTCCGCTCTCTAGTTGGGTGCTGCGACGCTAACAACTAGAGAGGGAGCAGAGAGACGGGAAAGGGGTAAAAAAATGAGTTATACGACGAAACTCATGCGCTTGTGGGGCGCGATCGTGCGATGTGTGCACAGCCCCTTCGCCGCCGCGCACCAGAGGGGCAATACCACCTCCAGCATTCCGCCGCGCACCTCATCGTACAAACGTTCGCGGAGTGCGCCGCAACAGGCTCTGACGCGTCGCTGCAGAGGTACTGTTGATAGCCTGTATGTCTGTGAGGGTCATTTTTAGCATATCTGCAGCCCTCATCACGACAGCCGAGAGTCAACTTCCGATGGAGTCCCCCCCCCTCCGGTCCCTCCAGCGCCGTCATATAACATGCTCTCCTTTTCCGTTTCCTTTCATTACTCAAAGCACACAGTGCATGAGTCACAGCGTCGGATAGCTGTCCGGTACTGTGTTCGCCACGAAGAAGCCATTTTTTTGCCCGCGATCATCGCCCATCGTAACGCTTACTGAAGGGGAGAGGGGGCGGCGCATGGAGTAAGGAGTTGGCCACAAGAACAACTCCGCATGCAGAGGAAGAACGCGGGCCTCATTTGTCCCGCAGAACGTGGAGGAATGAGAGGAGTAGGAGGCGGGGGGCTGCCAGGAGGATGGTTCTCGCCGCACATTGTTTTTTGTAGATTTTTTCGACTCTGCGGTGCCCCCGCCTCCTTCTTCTGCTCTCCCTGAGGCCACCGTTGCACTTCGTGGCAGAGTCGTACGTGGCGAAGTATCGGCCATCTTGATCGGTGGGAGAGACCGAGCTCAGTGGCACACGATGAGGGGGAGGAGGGGGGGTATAGACACGCTCTCCCGCAAAGTCTTCGGCGAGCTCTCGCACACGACGCGTTAGGGCACGTTAGTAACAAAGCAAAAACATAAACCGCACACAAGCAAGAGAGGAACACACCCACACGTTTCCGAACGCTGCACGGCCTCGTGAGAGCGGAAGCAGCCGTGTAACACACTCAGCTGGGTCCTATCCCGGTTCGCGGGCACACGCCATCGATTGCGAAGGCGGAGCGTGGGCCGCTAAGCTTTAACCCGGCAGCTGGGCACACAAACCACGAAGAATCACCACGAATAAAATGACCGACGGCGTGGCCACCGACACCTCAAGAGGAGAGTAAAGAGGACGGGATTTAGTCGTCCATGTGTGCCCACGCGCTGCCGTGCAGCATCAGGGATAAGCAGAGAGGCAAGCAGACACAAAAAACGTACCGTGCGCTCTCGTGCATACTCGCACGCACACAAGGGAATGGCGTCGTGTCACATGTCCCTCGCCACATGTCCGCGCATCCGCCTGCACATACGAAGACATGCCTGCTTACAGACACACAAGCACACACAGGCGCAGTCATCAGGGCTCCACCCACCCGCATCGGGTCTCAGGGAGGCAATAAGGGGCACTGCAAAATCAAAGGGAAAAAAGAGAAGCTGGTCGGGTGAAAAGCGGAGGGTGCTCGATCGCGCAAAGCACATCGACTAGCAAGCGCGCACAGCTGCTACTTGTCTGCACTTCGTCAACGTACCACGAACCACGTTAGTACCGGTGGAAGCCAGCGGGGCTGGAGAGGGGGGTCAAGCTACAGAGAAAAAAATGAACGACAGAGACACTCTCGACAAGGAGCGGGCAACGGCTTGCACAAATTTGGAGCAACAACCGACAAGGGCACCAAGAGGAAGACGACCGCAGGCAGGACACGACCAGTATCACTCATGGACTATCCACACCCCTACCCAAAGCGAAATACCTGACGAACAGCAGCAAAAAGGGTAGCACAGCGGCTAGAAGCACTGCCGCCGCGTGCCTTCTCGATGACGACCTTCGCTCTGGATGGAGAAAGGGGACATCAGTGACTGCGTCCCTCAGAGGGGCACAGAGATACACACACAGAAGCAACCTGAAGGCGAACGAGGAGAACAAGCGATAAGCAGTGATCTGGGTATAAGTCTATCGACGTGCGTGTGTGCACGTACACGTCCCAATCTTTATCCCCTCTCTCACGGTGTGCATGTCGCGCGAACGTAAACGAAGCACTACCACTTACGTTTGGCCTCATGTCTCGCTGCAACGAGAGCAGGCTGGCCAGCTTCTCCGGCTCAGTAGCGGGCTCTCTCTGAGAGACAGAGGAGAGACGTGCGCGCCATGAGGGACCACACATGGGGGTGGGCGGGGGAGATGCGGGAGAGCTGCAAACGAGCGAAGACACGCGTACTGGTCCAAGGAAGAGGCGAGGGCCTTTGACGCGGCCAGAGTAGCGACAGGGAGTGCCTGAGCACTGACAACAGTAGAGTAGGAACAAACACCGGCGAGTGCACCTCCTCCCGTCCCTCGCTCACACCGTGCCCGGAGGACGGGGGGACACCCGCCGTGCGTGCGGCAGTTCATGGTGCAGCGCCACCACTCGGTGTGGAGAGGAGCCGCGCAGTCCCCCCCCTTCTCCCCCTATCCCTTGCTTAGTATGGTGGACCAACTAGAATAGCGGTAGAGTCAGGTGCCGACGATGCGAGGTGAGAGACCGGTGCATTACCACTGACGCCGGTTGTCAGGTCGCGGATGGTGTGGTGTCGGGGCGACCTGCAGCCGTGAGCACGCTTGCGCCACCCATATGACGGGTGACGCGCCAGCGCGACTCGAGCATATCCCACCCACCCACCCAGCCGAGGCCCTCGCTGCCCACCAGTGTGGGAGCCCTGAGCCACCCTGAGGAGGATCGCACCGCGTGGTGACCGGCAAGGATGGGAGAGGCTGTGGGGCGAGCTGCGAGGCGTGCGGGTGGGTGGGCAGAGTTTGGGCCAGCAGAGGCCGTGCTCAGATGACTGGGTCGGCGGATGGCTGTACCGCGTGTCTACCGCTGCTTCGCACGACGCCACGCGAGCCTCTGACAGGGCCGTGAGGTAGCGCTGAAGTGAACGAATGCTGCACGCCTGAGCGAAAAAGGAAGGGAGAAGAAAAGGGACACGAGGAGGAGGAGAAGGCGTGGAGGGAGCGAGGAGCTGCAAAGGGCAAGCGAGGCGCTAGAGGGGGTCAGTCGAACAAGAGGGAGAGAGAGAAGCACGGAAAAACTGGAAAAAGGGAAAAACATAGAAAAGACGCAATGTCATCACACGCCAGTGCAACACACACGCACACACACGCAGCGCGTGGAGGACAGCGTACCACGGCGTTTTGGAGACGGTGACACGGTGGAGCGAAAACGAAACGAAAAAAAAAATATTTATACGGAACGGGAGAGAAGCGAGCAGAAGTGAGGAAAAGGGCGGAGGAGGTGGGGTGGAGTGGAGGTTCACGCTCGAAGCCACCGAAATAGAGTGCGCAGGATGCGCCGCCACACACACACACGCACGCGCACATGCACAGGAAACAAAAGAAAACGGAGAAAAATGAAGGGATAAACGGTGAGATTTCGGTATGAAAAGAATAGCGACGGAGAGGAGAGGACTCGGTGCGAGGGGCGTGGAGACTGCGATCATTGCAGCACTTCCGGAAATATTGTCTACGAAAGAAAGAGCGGATCGCAGGAGAGTGGTGGTGCAGCGAAGACAAGAGGCATGTTTACCACCCCTTGCCTTGATTGTCAACCTCACCCCCCCCTCCTCTTCTCCATCCCACAACTTGGGGATTCTCACGTATTCACGTCCCCGGGGTGTGGCCCTGGCGGGGGTGCACTACACAAACGCCCACGACAACCGGCAGCGTACGTTCACCCGGAACACACAAACACACCTGACCAACATGCAACAAGGTCGCAGTCCGGTTCGCGCCGTTGTGCAGCATGGCTAGGTGAAGTCACCGACACTCAAACGCCGCAGATGGTTCCCCTGCACTCTTGCGCGGAGGAAAAGAGAACGTACTATGATCCAGAAGAAGCGGAACTACGAAAGCATGCATCCAAGAAGTCCGTGAACTACGCGTCGAACAATGATGCGACGCACACACACACACGCACGCACGCACTCAAGAGAGGGAGGGGGTGGAAGGGATGGCAGGTCAGGGAACGTAAACGCCCCCCTCCCCTCAGGAGGGGATGAACGAGCCCGTAGAGCAGGATGAGACACGGGAGCGGCGGAGAGCAGCACAGAAGACAAGGGCACAAGAGGCGTGTAAACAAAGGTAACAGAAAACCGAGAAAGGGGGAAAAAAAAACGGACAGTAGTGGTGGGTGGGTGGGGTGGGGTGGGGTGTGAGGGAACCACGAAAGATGGAGAGAGGAAGACAAAGAGGTCCGGGGGGAGGTGGGAGGAGGAGAAGTGCGTGCTGAGGGAGCAGCTCACACAAGCCCGCCTTCTCCCACACTCGCCAGTCCAAAGGCATAGACAGACAGACAGATAAGAATACACAACTATATGCGCACGGAACCGCGCGCATACACAGCGGCACGGGGGTGTGGGCCCCTCACGCGCGCAGCAGAGAAGTTTCAACGAAATGCGACTCCTATTCTTTTTTCTGGGGGTCCGATTCCTTTCGAGGACGACAAGGGGCCACGACCCGCCCCCTCCCCCTTTCATTCATTGAATAGAGGTGGCGTGGCGGGAGGAGGAGGGAGACACGCGCAGGGAGACCCACAGACAGAGAGAGACGCACGAACCAGCTGGAGCAGGTGCAGAGAATAGGGAGAGATTCAGGGAGGAGGAGGAGGAGATCGCACTGTAAACGACAAAGAGGGAGAGTTCAGAGCAGCGAGCCAACACGAGAGCACTTTTGGAAAGTGTTTGACGACGTGTGCGCGTGTCTGCACGTCACCCAGCGAGAGAAGAAAGGGAAGGATAAAAGGAAAGAGAAGGAGGCAGTGCTGTGGCGGAGAGCAGTGCAGCGGCGTCATCGTCCTGAACACAAGAAATAAAGAAAAAACGGCCACAAGCCAACGGCAACGGCGGCTGATGATGATGATGCTTTCTCAAGTTCAACCCATCAGAGTCGGCAAATTCCCTCATCGTTCTAAGCCACCTCACGCCAGTTGATGATGATATGGGGTGCAGAAAGGAGAAAGAAATATCCGTCAGGGAAGAGAAGTGCAGAAGAAACGGAGAGATCTCTCCGCGGCGCTGCCGCTATCGAATGGCCGCCAACGTTGTATAGCGGTCACGGAGAACGACACACTGACGTACTCTCAGCACGCACGCACACGTGAAAACAAAAACACAAAGAAACGAGCGCCTCACAACGTCCCTCCCCCCCCCCTTCTCGCTCATTCCAACGGCGCTTGCTTTACGATTTCTCGCTGGCGTCATCGGACGGGGAGCGTGAGTCCGGCGCCGTGATGCTCACCCAGACCCTCTGCCCTCCCTTCTTCGGCTCCCGGAAGATTCGCTGCATCATAGACCGCCGCTCCCGCTCCCTCACTGGTTGCGGCCCCGCCGGCGACATAACATTACCCGGCGCCACACCGCTGCCACTGCTCACAGTCGATATCTCGTGCGACAGCATAGAGGACGACAGCTCATGCACATTGAGCTGCGACTGCCACCGCGAAGAAGATCCGAGAAGGGCATCTGCATTATGTGCTGCGACGGCAGGCGGGGGAGAAGCGGCGTTCAAGATCGGACTGTCAACCTTGTTGCACCCCCCGGAAGACAGCATGGACTCCGAGGGAGCCAAGAGGCCCTCGCTGCGCAGCCAGATGGCCTCCAGGGGGGATCGCACACCGTGTTGCCTGATCCGCAGTGCCCGAGTCGCTGCGGCTGGGAAGTGCTGTGCGGCAGGCGTAGAAGTGGGAAGCTGCAGCGGGGTTAGCGAAGTTGGATAATGAGGTGATGCAGAGGTCGATAAAGCGGTGGAGCTGGTATGGGTGATGAACGAAGGCCTGGGCGAACGTGGCGACGTGTTGCGCCGCGAATAGCGGTCAGTTGGGGGAGTATGCAAAGACGGAGACGGCCGAACCTCTTCCTGTGAGCTCAGCAGCGCTACCGACGCGCTGGACAATGCGATGGAGGGAAAGAAGCCGCTGGAGTCGAACCTGCTTGCGTGCGGCAGCGACTGCACTGCAGAGGACTCTCCCATGTTTGTCGCACCGGCTCTGGGATTGCTGATGTTTGGAGACATTAAGCGAGAGGACTCCTCGTCGGCGTGCACCGCCACCGGTGACGATGCGCCGTTATCGGCGGACTCGCGGTAGCGTGCTTGAGGAGCAGTGCCCACCTGCCGGGAGTCTTGCAGCGAAATGTCCGCAGTGGAGGTCCTGACGGAGGGGTGGACTCCGTTAAAGGTCGCCAGCGGCGGTAGCCGCTTGGCGCCGAACGCGGCACGCGAGGACTGTGTGGATGTGGTCGCGGCATCCCAGCTGCACGACGAAACGCAGAATCGAGGGGGTAGCTGCGTGTGCTGGGGTGATCGAGGCTCCGGAAGGAGCTTGACGTGCGCAGTATCGGCAGTCGACTGGCGCGAGGCGCCCGTCGATGTGCGTCGCACTGTAGGCGTACATGTTGATGGTTCGCCTCTTTTCGGGCTGAGTGACAGGGGCATCTTCGTCACGTCCAGCGTCACTACACTGTGGAAGCCGCTCGCCGCCGCACTCCTCTCCAGTGCCATCGGGCGCAGTGCAGCATCCTGCAAGCTCAGTGGCGTATTAGGGCAAGCAGAGAGCGGCCCCTTGCCACGGCACAGCTTCTCCACCCTTGCGGCAGCGGTGGGTGACGTTGTCCCCACTGCCGCTTCGGCAAAAAAGCTACGTTGGGCAAAGGATGTGCGGCGGCCGCCACTGGTGGAGTCGATGTTGACTGGGTTCGAGTTCAGCCCATGCGGCTCCTCCTCTGTGGCCGACTCCTTCATCTCACGCGGTGCAGGTGGGGCAGCAAGCTCAGCTAGGTCCGCTGAGAGTGACGCAGGACCAGCTAGCAGCTCCTCCACACGTGCCTCCTCCTCGTTCTTTGAGCAGGAACCCCTCGACAGTAGCTCCGTTTCGGCTATCGAGTCTACGTGCGCAAGCGGGAGACCCTGAAGCACTCGTGACACCTGCTGCGGCGACCAGATGGAGCGCATATCACTGTTGCCACGGAGCTGAAGCGGACTCAGCTGCTGCGGTGCTGCAGGGGGCACCGTAATGACGCTTGTGTCACTGGAGCCAAATAAGGTGGTGGTAAAGCTGTCGATGCGTGCCGGAGAGTCCTGCGACATGGCAGCGGGATCTGGCGAAACCGAATGCGCGCTTTGCGCCGGTGAGACGCCCATCGGAGAGTTGAATACACCGAAGGGGCGCTGAAACAGCGTCGGCACACGGTTAGTGTGGCGCCCAGACGGGTTCATCTTTTTTTTTTGCGTCCGTGTGCGTTGGACTGCCCTTGTGCCGTGTGCGCGTGATGCGAGTATACTACTATATTAGTTTTCGATCCGAAAACGGGCACGGGCACGCGCACACGCACGCAAAGAGCAAAAGAAGGCGCGGAGGGCGGTGGGATGGAGTGAGGCAGGTGGTTGAGCCGGCAAAAGTGCCACTGCGCCTTCCTTTCGTTACGGGTGTCACGTGCGCCACGCAAGCCGGTGAGCACAGCGTCTTTGATAGGTTTGAGAAGAGAGACACCGGAGGGGTGGCGCGCTGAGCAACGAAAGGGAAAAGAAGTAGCCGCCACGGCGAAGAAATCCTTCACGCGGCAAGCAAATATATCTATATATATATATATATATAGATAGATAGATATAAGAACACGCAAAAAAAAAACGCCCACACCTCCACCAGGTGAGCGAGGTACTCGGAAGACAGAGTGGAATAGAGTTGTGACGATGGAGGGCGGCGCCACGGTTGCGTCAACACCGAACTCGGACAGAGGGTCAAAAACCGGCCAAAGACGAACAACTCGAGCAGGACAACGCGTGGTGGCTGCGCGAAATGTGCTTGACAACTGTGGAACAAAAGACACTGGAGAGAGGAGGGAGGGAGGGGGGAGGGGGGAGAAGAATTTGAGGAAGAAAATGACGCACTGCAACAGACGCACACAAGCACACGCACAGCGGCAAAGACAAGAGCTGCCGCGGTTCACACGCGCGTAGTAAACAAGCGGGGCCACAAAGGCGGCGGACAACACACAGAAGAGAGAGGGGCGGGAGAGGGGCGAGTGGCGGCATGCGATAAGCGGAAGCGCCGAGTCCACAAACAAAACTCCGGAGGCGCGCGCGCACCCACAGCAACAAACAGGCCACAGCACACAAACGAATAAAATAGAAAAAGTATATATTTATATATGTAATAATACAGTGCCCTTCTCACTCGCACTGCAGCCCGAAGCAAAGGCCGAGAGCCTCCCCGCGGCACGTCAGTATTTAGTTAAAAGCAAAGCGTGGGTGGGTTATGGGCGGCCTCTCGGAGAGAAGAGCCATGCCAAGCCACAGCAGCAAGCAAAGCCAACACAGTGGAAGAGGGGTCAAGAAGATAACGAGCAGCCTGAGCGGTTATCGACGTGTATGCGTGCATGCATACACACATGTATGGTAATGGCCGTCCTAGTCGCCGTCGTCGTCGTCGAGCCACAGTGAATACGGAAAGGGCACCACAAAAAACGTGCAGTGCAGAAACGAAGCGGACGAAGAGAGGGGAGGGGTGAAAAGGCATGCGATAAAGCACAACACAGAGAAAGAGAGAGGGGCAGAAAGGTACACGCATACATACATGCACACACACACACAGACACAGACACAGACACAGGACCAGTAAGCAGCACAAGCAAAAAATATATATATACACGTACACAAAGTAGCCGCGCAACAGTCGTGTTGTGCCTTTTGTTTGTTTGTTTCGAGTCTCCGGTTTCTTTCGTATTTCCGTTTTGTTTGTTCGTGTGTGTGCGGGTGTGTGAACATCAACAGATTGTCCACCGGCGGGTAAGAGATCACCCGAGTAACGCATCCACACAGAAGGAAGGAAGAAAGGAAGGAAAAGGTTGCTGGTGGTGGTGCTGGTGGGGGGGAGGGGGAGGGGGGGAAGAGAGCAGATCAGTGCAGTAAAAAAAGAAGAAGCCAGAGACGAGGTGGACCAACGGCGAAAAGGAAACCAGACAACAAGATAAAGGAAAAGGAAAGGAGAACCATGAACAACCCACGGATGCGTACGGGTTAGCGGGGCGCCACGGTCCCCGTACTAGAGAAAGGGGGGAGGAGGAAGGAGAGAAAAGGAATGAAAGGGAGTGTGGGGAGTGTGTGGGAGGGGTAGGAAGGAGGAGGGGGAGGGGGGTCTAATGGTATTTCGCCTTGTTTGCGTTGTTGCTGCTATGTCTGCACGATACAATCTCCTTTTTCGTGCCTGTGTGGGTGTGTGTGCTAATACAGCGCCTTCCGCGCTCAGGTCCGTTGTGGGGCGTGTGCGGAGAGGACTGGGAGGCGGTGGGTGGAAAGCGTTCACTAACCGTACTCACGCCTCACTTGATCCCCTCTCCCCTCCTCAGCGCGTCGCCCCTCAAGGCACACACCGGAGAAGCGGATGAACACGAAAGGCAGCCGAGAGTGTGTGCGTGTGCGTGACAGGTGAGGAAGAGAATATAGATACAAGGAAGCAGCACCAGCGATTCGTGAATCCTACAGACGTCGGCTAAGAAAGAGAGAGGGCGAATATACAGAAGCTCTCCTTTTCTTCGTGACAGGAAGAACAGTTGATGAGGGAGATATGGCACGCCCCTCGCCCCAGTGCCTGTACGTCAATGCACGAGTGCTGCGTGGCCAGCAACGAAAAGCAATACCCCTGCGCGTTGTTTGTGTTGGTGTGTGTGTGTGTGTGTGTGCATACATGTGCGCATGTTGGCGGGTGTGGGTGTGAGTGATGGCAAAGGGCGGACAGGAAAAAAGGAGAGTGGAGGGGAAAGGAGAACAGCAGCATACGACTTGGTGAGCAGTAAAAGCAGCCGGTGCCGCACTGATGTACAAGGGAGCTGCACGCACACGATGTAATGCGACGGAGTTGAAGAGATGCGTCAGCCGTTGGGCACGTTCTCGGCGCACAAGTTGAGGCTATTGTTGAGGTGAGCACTTGTTTTCGTCATATAGCCATCCATGCGCAATGCGCGCATATCATGCGGAGGGGGGGGAATTTCCTGTGTCCTGCTTATGTTTAGGGCAAAGCACCACCACGCGCTCCCACTGAGGTTACTGTGTCGTCTCTCCCAATACCATCGGCTGGAATCAGGGGACGACAGATCAATCGAATTCAGCGCCCTCCACGGAATTCTCTACGGAAGGAAGTATGCACGCGAGAACTCTCTAGCGGTATACCCATGGTCGCACGTGCGCGCACACACAGACGCAAACGCCATTGCTCGTTGACATGGGGGGAGGAGGAGGATGGAGAAGCAGAGAGCTTCACATATATATAAACCCGAGGAAGGAGCACCCAGGTGCGGGGCCACACAACATGACAACGAGAGCGAGAAAAGCATGAGTGGGGAGGGGGGGGGGGCAAAAGAGAAAACGCGCAGAATGCAGAGAGAGAGAGGGAGGCAGGTCTGCAGCAGAGCCAAAAGGTCGCGGCGACCTCGTACATCGCACATACGCACGTCCCCCACCCCCCACACACACACGGGCACACGAGTGCGAAAACGGAGGCGCCGCCTGCTAAGGTAGAGGGAGGAGAGAGCGGAAGACACCTATGAAGAAACCGTTGCCGATCGAGAGTAGAACGAGCGGCAGGAGGACTGCTCTGGTACTTTGGCGTACCTCACGGTACCCGCAACGAGGTACACAATCAAAAATGATGTGAGTAATGCTCTCCCCCCCCCCCTCTGTCCGCCGTTCATCTCTTCAGACATCCTTTGAGTCAGCCGCCCCCCCCCGCTCGCCCGCAACATTACGCGCATTGCTTCCTCATCAAAACACGGGGCTCACGAAACAAGAAACCCGAAAGGTTAACTATTCCCTCCTGCTGGTCTCCGCTGGGGCCTCAAAACTAACTGCCTTGTTGGCGTCTGAGGCCCGGTGCTTGCGCGAGCGTCTGTGCCGCGACTGCCTGTGTGACCCATGCGCACCGCCGCCATCTCCGTTTGCCCCTGCCCCCTCTTCTCTCTCTGCCTTCTGTTCTGTTTCAATGAGCTTCAACGGCTGCTCCTCCTTTGCCGCCACCGTCTCGGCCTCGTTGCATAGGCGGTCCGTGATCGGTAGGCGTACCTCCGTGCCGATCAGCGACGCATCCGAGGCGGTTCGCACGGACGTCAGCACCAATGCCGAGGCACCCGACTCGTACTGAAGTGGTGAGAACATGTAGCCACCGCTGCCGTCAAAGTAGAGAATCCAGTTGTGGTACTGCCACACGCTGCGACGGTGCGCAATCGTGATGACAGTGATGCCGAGCTCGACGCAGCGGTCGTACATCTGCCGTTCCACGTCGAGGTCGACAAGACTGCTGCACTCATCGAGAATGGCAAAACGCGGACGGTGAAAGAAGAGGCGGGCCATGGCAAGACGCTGCTGCTCGCCAAGCGAGAGGGCGTCATCGCTCCACGGCAGCCGCGTCCCCCACGACATGTTCAACTTGGTGAAAACGTAGTCCAGCCCCGCCATCTGCAGGTAGCCGTACAGCTCGGCCTCGCCGACGGTGAGGTCCTTCTTCTTGAGGGGGTAGATAACCTGCTCGAGGAGCGTGCCGTCGTACATGTACGGCCGCTGCGGAACGTAGTACAGCTGCTCCGCCTCCGGCTTCTCGATACGGCCACCCCGCAGCGGCCACAACTCACCCAAAAGGCGAAACGTGGAGGACTTGCCGCACCCATTGCGACCAAGAATGAGCAGGTTCATCCCCGGCTTGACGTAAAATGACATGGAGCTGCAGAGGCACTCGCCGGTGGGCAGCACAAGCGGGACGTCGACGAACTCAATGTGGTCGCTGCGCACAATGCGACCGAAAGAGTCCTCGTAGTTGATCATGGCCCTCCCGTCCCTGCCGCGCACAGTCGGGGACGTGGCGATGCAATTCGTCTTCATCTCCACCAGCACGTCTGCGCGGTCTAGCGCCGCAAGCAACTGCGCCAGTCGGCGTGTGTAGCCGCCAACGACGAACACCAGCTTGATGCTCCACAGAGACTTCCCAATCGCGGTGGCGAGTGTCTTGAAGGTGTACGATGCACACGTCAGCGCTGCGGTTGCCGCCTCAGCAGTCGTCGTCTGGTTCTTCTGATGCATGGTAGCCATGGCGCACACAACGTAGCCCAGCAACACGGATCCGTATTTGTTGTGCAGGGTCTCAGTGAAGTCGAAGCGCGACCGCACATAGGCGGCGTAGCGCGACTGGTCCGTCACTGCCTTAAAGAGGCGCTGCAACACTTTCTCGTGGAACTGAAACCCCTTCGTGAGCGTGATCTCCTCCGCGTGGGCCAGCAATCTCTGGTGTGCTCCCCGCACCGCCCCCTCCTTCTCCATACGCTGCTGCACCATCCAGTCGAGGTTGGGGGCGTAGCAACATATCCACACAGAAAAGCTCAGGTAGTAGGACCAGGTCAACAGCGTCCCCTTCCACCCCGTCTGCCGCGCCAATGTGAAGGAGAAGATGATGGCCTCGATCAGCGGACGCGGAATGCTGGTGAAGAGGGAAGCCGACACACGCGCCCAGTTGCGCACGTCCTCGGTGATACGCTGGTCCACGTGGTCCACCTCGTGCAGACCGGCCATTTGGAAGAAGACACGCCGCTTCAGGTAACGGTTGGAGAAGTAGGCGGCGAGGTTGTCGCGGCAGTGCAGCCCCAGAAGCTCCGAGTAGTAGTCGAGCGTCACGTTCAGCAGAGTGGCCGGCACACACGAGACGGCAAATAACGCCAGTGCGCGGATGGCGTGCCGCAGGTTGCCCTCGATTGCCGTGCGGCTGACCAACCCGCTGACATTCACAAGGCGCACCGACACGTAAGCACGCAGAATCATCAGCACGAAGAGAATGTAGATGCTCCGCGCCTCCCGACCATGGTAGTTGGGGATCGCCACACGCAGCAGCTGCACAAAGCGATTGAACATAGACACCTCCTGGTTGCAGACTTGGCTGTAAGCCTCTGCGGTCGCCGCGGAGGCAGAGATGAAAACGGAGGGCGTAGTAGCGCGCGACACTGGAGAGGACGGCGACAGAGGGCTCGATTGCGGCACGAGTGTGGGGACGCTCCCGTTTTGCCCCACAGATGCGGCAGTACCGTGCACGATACTGCCCTGAATGCCTCGCAACGGTGGCGGAGGCATTGCCTTGGCGAGCTGCCGCCCGCTTGACGTAGCGTACATGGTTGCAAGAAAGGCGAGGGAACCACCCACCCAGCTGGCCATGACGGGATCCCGCAACCGCGACGCCGCGTACTCCCTCACGTAATCACCGAGCACCTCAGAGGAGACCATCTTTTCGAAGGTAAGCTGCGAAAATGAAAAGGATTAAAAGCGAAAGGAGTGAAGTAAAACAGGGATATGACTACGCATCGGTGGCACACGTGTTGATGCACCGCCCCCAAATTTTGTGGGCCCAACGTGTGGGCCGCTTCTATACGTGTAAGTAGGTGTGGCTGAGACGGTGCAAGAGGGAGAGTGAGAGGCACGCAACAGAAGGGAGAAGCACACGGCGAGTATCAGGAAGTCAGTCGTGGCGACGGAGGAATGACGATTAGACGCGGTCAGCGCCCTTTGTGCATGAATGTGTACACGGCACAACCGACTGCCGCACCCCGCACGGTCGGCAAGCAGCTGACGCGACAAGGCCGTAATGATGCAGACGCAACCGCCGCAAAGCGCGAGAAAAAAATGGTCAGAAGGCGGGGTGTGGGAATGCGAGCGAGTCCCCTCGAAGCAGCATGAGCGGCAGCCGACGAAGAAAACGGAGAAGCAGTGGCGCTGTGGTGGTCGAGGGACGTGAGCAGTCTGTGCAGGAGGGTATCAACAACAGCAAAAGGGGGGACTGCATGAATGTGGAAGAGCGCAGCAGGAACGAACGCCAACGAGTGAAAATGGGGAAGGGCAGACGCGGGGTACACAATCTGTGACGAATAGGCTCCACCAACACGTGCCCCTCCCGCTGTGTTTGTGTGTGTGTGCGGCAACATAAACGTCACCGGTGCTAGACCACCACCACCACCACCACCTTCCTCCCCTTCAGTGCATCGTGGGCACGTGCCCCAGCTGTCTTCCCTCGCTACACATCAAGTGACGTCCCCAGAGTTCCTTCCGTCACGGCATTACGGCATAGCGCGAAGGAGCGCACACCGCGATGACGGGACTAAGCAGCGTATAAAGAACGAGCATGCATGCAGCGCGAGAGAGAAGAGGCAGCGAGGGAGGGAGGGAGGGAGGGGGGCGGCAGATGGTATGCCCAACACACCGCCTGCACACCTACGCTCGAATGAGTCACACCCGACTACAGACAATGGACAGAGAGCAATTAAAAAAAAAAGAGGGTCAATACTCTGCGCTGCACCGCACAGGCACAGCCCGCCGGATTCACACCCGCAGGGACTGTCCCGGTGAGCAACAAAGTCGAGGACGAGCTGCGTTGATAACGATAAGAGAATGGCCGAGGGGGTTGGAGAAGGCACATACAACGGCAACAGCACCTCCATACCAGTCCGTGCATGCTCAAACCTCCTCCGCCTGTATGGCACAGCTGGACAGGAAAGGACTGCTGACCGGGTGACTTTTGCGGCTGACGTTACAGCGGCGGGGTCGCAACGTCACACAACAGGGCCGAGCAGCAGTCGAGTGCGTGCACTGAGCCCCGTTGGGATGGCCCACCCCCTTGCGCCTCTACCAGAAGCAGCAGCTACTGCTGCTAACAATGCAAGCGAGCACGCAAATTACTCCAACTTGCTCCCTCTCCCACAGCAACATCTATGCCGCCTCTGCCGCGCTCAGCAGTTCTTGAATGTATCGGTGATACGTGTCGTTTGTTTCGTACAGGGACAGAAGCTCGTGGTGCAGTCGCTTGTACTCCGCCACTGGCACCTGCACCGCTCGCTCTGGAAAGGGCGCGGTGTGCTTGATGGGGGCCAGCGCAGCGTTTACAAGATTGCGCAGTTGGGCCTCGGGTAGCAGCAGCGAAACACCTGGTATCACCCCCGAGGCGGCAGATACCTCCGTCGAGTTCTTCGCGAGAAGTGCGGTCCGCTTCGCCATGAGTAAACGGCGCGTGCGAAAGAAGGCATCGATGAGCGGCGACTCCCGTTCCAGTGAAGGACAGCAGTGAACGGCAAGCACGAGAGCCGGCAAAAGTCCAGCACACAGGAAGATGAGCAGTTGCGTGATCGATTCCACCTCGGTGAGTAGTGTAGCACGGGCAGAGACTGCAGCTGAGCGAGACGGTGCCTTCTGAACAGTTGCCGACGCCAGCCATGTCGCGGAGACGCCAAGTGAGGATAGCGTAAGGGAGGCAGTATCCGTACTGTTTCCGTCTCCGCTGGGTGAGCCACCGTCAGCTTCGCCAGCGGCGTCGCCAATCTCTTGAGCCCAGCCAAATAAAAGGTATTCGTAGCGAGCCACGTACAGCAGAAGCGGAGCGACGCCACGCTCCTGTGCGAAGCTCACACGCGGCCGCGCCGCCGAAACGATCTTCGCGGTTTCCATCTGTGAACTTTCGGGAAGCTGGCCCTCGATAGCTACGACATTACTGGTAACAATGTCAGCGAGAGCCGCAGCGCATAAGGCCAAGTGCGATATGGGGAGGTGGTCACTCAGAAGGTCGCTTGCGAGGAGCTCGGCGAGGCGAATCGGGCACGGCGGGGGCACGGGTGCTGTCCCAGCGCTTGCAGTCGCACCCTCGTCTCCTGCATCCTCCTCGTGTAATGCGGTCGCTGCTGGGAACTCAGCGCACAAGGCAAGAAACAGGCTGTCCAGCGCCTGCGAGTCGGCATCGGCGATGCTGCGTCCCGTTTGGCTCGCCGCCTTGCCGTCCCCGTAGTGAGATACGTGGCGCAGTATTGCTTGACAGCACTGCCACTTGCAGGAGCTATCCGTCGAAGTAGACGCTGAGGGAGAACGCAGACACACGCACAAGGCAGCGATAATTAGCGAGTACCCAGTCAGCGGGTCTCGAGGAGGACTAGCAAGGTTGCCGAAGAAGCCCACACTACTCGCCAGTGCATAGAAGCACTTCGCCGAATCCGCGGGGCTCAGCACTGTGGCCTGCAGCTGTACGTCCAACACTTGTTGCAGTTGGAGCAAAAAACGGCGCCACAGCATGGGGAGGCACAATGGGTCGTCCTCCTGCTTCACAAGCCCCTCCATCTTGAGGAGGGTAAAGCCGATGTGGTACAGAGGGCCGACTGCTGCGATGCGCAGCTGCTCGTTTTCGCTGAGGTGGTGCTGCACGTAGGTGGAGAACCGCACCGAGGAGCCTTCAGCGTGTCCCAGCAGCCACTCAGACAAGTCTACCGGATCGGGATAGAGCGTCCCTTCGTCCTCGTATCGCTCCAGCTCCGAAAAGTCCATCAACTGGAGTGAACTCCCCGCATCGGCCTCCTCCTCACCGGAATTGTCCTCACCTGCTGTCTTCGCGTCTGCTGGTGCCGAGGTGTCAGTGGCTTTGGCTCTCTCCAGCTCAGCGGTGAGTGCCTCCACTTGTGCGCCTCGCTGCGCCGCCAGCCGCAGCGCCGCCTCCAGTTCGCTCTCCATCTCTGAGAGGGCATCAGCACGATGCTCTAGCTTGCGCTTGAGGGCCGTGCGCTCTCGACTCATCCGGCTCAGCGACTGTTGCAATTTTCGAACGTTCACGAGCTCCGTCGGCGACTCTGCAGCATCCTCTGCATCGTCATTCTTCGCCCTCTCGCCTTTGCCGGGGGAGCTCGCCCCGTCCATCTGAAGCGACGCGTCGGTGCCGTCGCCGTCGCCTTCACTGGGCCCTGTGGGCCGTAGTAGGCCGGTCGACTCCACCACAGACGAGTTCTCCACTGAGACGTCGTTATGCACCAACGAAGGTGAACCCGGTCGGTCTAAAGCACGTTGGGCTGCTGCCAGCTTACCAAGAGCGGTCTCCAGCTCCGCCCTCATCTGCGCCGCGTCCGCGGTGCGTTCCGCTAGCTCCACCTCAATCCTCTCCTTAGCCTCTTGTACGCTAAGAAGTGCCACCTCCTTCCCTGCGAGGAAAGCGTTATGGGACTCTACCAAAGCGACTGTCTCGGTCTGATGCACCACCGACAAGTCCTCCACCTCGCGCAGCGTCGATCCGATGATACAAGCCTGGGTCTGCAGCTCCTCTTCCAGTGGGTTCAGCTGGCTTTCCAGCTCCGCAATGCGCTTTTGGTGGGCAGCCTCCGCTTGCTGACTGTGAGTTTGCAGCGCTGCGTACGTGGCCTGCAGGGCACGGTGCTCCTCCTCCAAAATCGAAAGGGTAGCCCCCTTGGCTTCAAGCTCCTGCTGTAGCTGTGCGATGTGCCCCTCCCCCATCTCCGTCGCCGTCGCTGTCCCCGAGGAAGCTTCCGCATTATGCTTTGAGTGCAGCAGCTCTGTCACTTCTATTTCCCAGGCCTTCTCTCTTTGGCTGTACTGCTCATACCTCTCCGCCAACGCCTCCTCACTCTCCCGAGCGCGCCGTGCCCACTGCGACTTCTCCTCCATCAACACCTCCACCGTCTCCTGCAATGCGTGTAGCGCCTCGTCTTTCTCCGCAGCCTCTCGTCGCAGCTGTGTTGCGACTTCCGTGAGATGGTCTGTGATGGACAACACAACGAGGCAGTCACTTTCCTTCTCCTCCTCGAGAGTGTGGATGCGGTGCAACAGGTCTGGCCCTGAAGAAGCCACAAGTTCGCTGGCAGTCGCCGTGGAAGCCAGGCGCGGCAGAAACTCTGCCAGGCGATGGAGCGCGTCCGCCAGCTCCTCTGTTGTGAGCGGTGAACAGCCATTGCCGTGCAGCAGCGGCTCGCTCACCTCACCCTCATGTGACGCGAACGACGGTGAGGATCTCGCACACTGTGGTTTGCTGGTGTCCTCTGTCGCTACTAAATCCGACTTGATCCGCGCTTCGCGTAGTGCGCTGGGGTAGCAGTGCGTTGCCTGCCTCACAACTGCGAGCGCCGCCTCGTGCACCGGGGACCAGGCACCAGCCTCGACACCAGAGTGAGACACAAGTGGCGCGCTCGTGCCAGCGCTCTCTGCAGCGCGAGGGGACCCCTCGCCAAGAAGACTGGCCCACTCTACACACTGTTGCTGCAGCTTGTTGCGCTCCCGCACGAGTCGTTCCACCTCCTGATGGCTCTCGCGCAATGCGGCCGCTGATGCGGGGGTCCACGTCGGCCGGCTTGACACCGGCACCGTTGCCCCGCTTGTCTGAGATGGCGAGGGCACAACGCCGCTGGGGCTCTCGAAGGAGGACGCCATCCAGGAAGGGTTGGAAGGTGGTGGCACAGAGAGAGTAGACGAGGGTAGGGACCAGCCTCGCGACGACCGCGCAGACATGCATGGTGCAGCAGCGGCACTAACGGTAGAGCAAAGCGCCTGCTTCAATTGCTGGATCTGGTGCAGGTTCTTGCGGTGGCGTTCCTCAGCCGCCACCAAGCGTGGAACGGCTGTGCCATCGGCACCGTTCGCGCGCGAAAAGGTGCGTCGCTGCTGCGTCGGTGGCGCTGTCTGCATCTGGGCTGCCGGTAGTGTAAGAATGCGAGAGGAGAGCAACCAATGAGAAAACGAGAGGGAAGCGGAGGAAACACAGTTTGACGGTGTCTGACGGTTCTGCTGCAGATCGGTGGCCTGCACGAGTTCCCAGTCTATTGTACGCTCCGACAGGGCTGTTAAGTGAACTGTATGGGGGGTGTTGTGGCTTCTCTATGTATCTATGTAGAGTGAAGGGGTGCCTCGCTGGTGCGAGTCGTGAAGCAAGACGAGGAGTGGGAAGGTGAGTGTGACAACAGCAGCGGCAGAAGCTGCAGACATACATGACTCTCAGCTGCTTAAAGGAGCCGGTGAGGCACTGCTCCAGATGTTTGCAAGAAAAATGTGAAAGCATGCCAAATCGTTAGAAGAGCTCGTATGCTTCCAGCGCAGAAACCTTCCTGCCACCGGCACCTTTCGCCAGGTCTAAGGTCAACCACGCATCTTAGCAGAACCCTTGAAAGAGCCCGAGCAGCAGAAGAGATTCGATTGGTTTCTTTTTCCGACAGGCACACCGCCGCCGACAGAGAAGTAGAAAGGCACAGGTGCGCATATAGTATACCGAAAATCGCTTTACATATACGGGCGGTAAAGGTACGCGTTTGTCGGTGATGAAACATGTTGAGAATCCTGCCTCAAACAGAAGGTAGCTAATCATCTTTCGATCGTTACTTGAAAGAGAAGAGTATTGATGCCAGGATCAACAAGGAACAAAACAAAAGAAATTGTCTTCAGTTTTAACAGTAACATGACCGTAAGCCAAACATGCTACAGGTTCGACGCGGTGGAAGGTTGTACCGTGTACCCCCAGATGAACTTCGCTTCGGGGCACTCCGCCTTTAGGCCCTTTACAATGGCATCGCGCTGGTCATTTGACGCCGCCAAGGCTACGGCAATCCCACCACGGCCGGTGCCGGACAACTTCGCGCCAAGAGCACCATAGGTGCGGCACGTCTGCACAATCAACTCCAGCTCACGACACGACACGTCGATCTCGCGGCACAGATCGTGGTTGGCGTTCATCAGCTGCCCCAAGCGCTGCAGGTCACCCTTCTGCAAGGCCTCACGAGCCTGAGAAACAATATGGGTATAGCTATCGTACAGTCGTTTGAACCGCGCTGGCTGCTGGTGCTTCATTTTGTGCACGTCATTGACAACCTTCATGGTGCTGGCAGTGATGCCGGTGCTCACGACGACTAGGTAGAGGCGCTGCTGAAATGCGATGGGTTTGAAGGCACTTTTGCCATCCTGGCGACGGTATGAGATGAGTCCGCCATACGTTGCAGCCGTGTTATCAGCTCCACTCGGTGTGCCGTGATAGCCGCCCTCGCCGACAAATGCGCTCTGATTCACCTCTTCATCCGTCAAGTTCAGCTGGTATAGCTCACTCAAAGCGCGCGAGAAGGCCACAACGTCACTGGCGGAGGCACCAATGCCACTGCTCGGCACCAGTGGACCATCAATGAACATCTTCAGCCCATCCCCTGACAGGTCCACCTTCAGGTGATCGAGGACGAGCTGATGCGCCTTTTTCTGCTCGTCGCGTTTCTGTGCAATGTAACCAGGGATCGCAGGGCGCCGGTCGTCCACCTGCAGTCCGGGGACGCCAGGATTAATCTCCAGGCGGCACTCCGTATACTCACTGATGCCGGCAACAATGGCCTCGGCACCGTGCACGACAAAGTGTTCACCAAACAGAATCACTTTGCCATAGCCGATGTTCTTGCCGGTTGTCTTGCTCTTGACTGGTTTTGGCATGGAGAAAAAGTGAGAATCTACGAGAGGGAAATGAAGACGTTTCTGAAATGAGGTATTATGGGGTGGCATCTGTCACGAGGACTACCTTGTAGGAGTCAGAGTGACAAACCAGAAAAAAACTTGGCCTTCTGTTATGGAGGCGTACAAAAATAAAGGGTCAACAAAACAGAGAGAGACAGGAGTGCCTGAAAAAAATGAGGAAACAGAAGGTAGTTTGCAGTGGAATGGTAAGAGACATGCAGTGCAGAGAGGGTGAAGTCGGCGAAAGCAGCATTCATAAACACACGTCTCAGTGCCTCACCAGTCTGTTGCATTTGGGCCCAACAGAGGCAAACATGCTCATCAGGCTGCGACTAGCCACAGAGAAACGTAGGACACTCTAAATGGAGCTCAGCGTTTGGCAGCAACAATGAGCACGTTGTCAGGCAGACAACCGCCTTACCATCGAGACGGAGTCGGCCGTAAGGGAGCAAAACGCGCATGATACGATTGAATGTAAACATCAGGCGGCTCCTCTCAGAGATTACTGTCACCCCTCAGCCCACAGAGAAAGATATGATTAGCAAACAGACTCGTCTCCACGCTCGTCCTTTCCAGTGACTGTCGTGGGCAAGGATGGGACACGGTGAGACGAGATACACGACTCGTGGTGCTTGATTGGCTAGCCAAAGAAAGCATATGAAATCCGAGCCACGCCCAGTCGCGCCAAGTGGCGCGCCACAACATCTCACTGTTCAAGGTGATGGTGTGATGCAATGAGTCAAAGTTGGGTGTAGAGCGGACATTATGCATACCAAGTACTCCCACGTCGTCGTGTCAAGTCGCACATAAAGAGAGGGATAATAGAAGACAAGAGAATGAGCAGAAGGATGTTGAGTTGTAGATTGCAGACATAGTGTAGATCATAGAGACGGGGAGCATCGGTTCAACCAAATCGCCTGCACAGTGCAGTTCGTATGCTCGGCGAACATCCGTTTCAGCATCGACAGTAATCACATGCACGGCGCAACCATTACGGGATTCTTTTTCTGCAAACGCATGGTGCTATGAGCACGAAAGCAAAGGCAAGTCTTTAGACGTCAGGGAGGCGAGAATCGGGGAAGAGTCTGCTAGGAAGGAAGCATTTCTAAGCGGAAGAAGGTATACACCTAGCTTGCACGCCGTAAGATATTTTACGTGACTACATAGGGCACCGACGTAGTTCAGAAAAACATGGGTTATTGGGCGCAGCTGAACCAAGTGAGTCAGATAGTGAAACACCATGAGAGTAGGCTACCAGCGTTTATGGGGAGAAGTGATCGCAAAAACATAAAGGCCCTACCAACGGAGGCTTGGAGATCGTCTACGTCGTTGAGCCTTGCGCAAACAGCCGAACAGCAAGAGAAAGAAATCGTGCTGACTGGGTCGCTACCGGAAAAGAAAGACACAGCAGAAAATCGAACCTGTGGAGTCTTCTTAGCCACTTTCGCTTTTAGTTAGGAGCGACGCTGTAGATGGTGGCAGCAGTGCCAAAGACAATGGCTACCACGCCAGCAAACAAAATAAGGTAAGTACAGCAGTAGTTGATTACTCCTACGGAGCGGAACGACCACCCTCCAGCGTACATAACAAACAGTGCAGGGAGGATAAACCCAACGAAACCGCCACATACACCTCCCGTGAAGCCGAACACTATGTTCACGTTCGGCACAAACAGCCCGAGCACGAGTACGAGGAGAGCAAGAGAAACAGCGCCGACGAGGTACTTCCAGTACACCACGGTGTAGGGGTCCCAGCCAATGAGGGGAAAGAGAGCGCTGCGACACGCGTTGTTCAGGAGGCCAAAGGAGGCGCAGATCTTGATGAACACGCCAATGTAGCTCACGAACACATGCGGTTGCTCAAGTGGGTTGTAGCGCAGCAGGATGGAGCCACGCATTTCGCCAAAGTCAAGGTACCCAAAGAGGCCAGTGGCGTAGTACAGGATCCCGCAGATGGTCATGCTCACGGCAGCGCAGATGGTGAAGCGGCCCACGCTGCGAGGTCGCATCTCGAACGCCACTTCCAAGCAGTTGATCTGGCACATGTAGGAGAAGATGAACACGCCGAGGCCCTCGATGGCCATGTTGTCAGTGCTAATCAGCTGCGTCGTCGGACGAGGACGCGCTCTCATTCCATTCATGGCACTGTGGGTGATGACCACGAGCGCTAAGTACAGGATGAAGAGAATACCGAAGGCTGAGACGTAGCGGAGCGAGTTGATCCTGCGCGGCAGGACGAGCGGAAACATAAAGACCAGCCAGAAACCTGTCGTAAGGAGCTTCAGGCCTACGGAGGTAAGAAGGAACGGTGGCGTTGACGCAGAGGAGCTGAGGATGGGTTTGAGGAGGTCACCAATGGTGACAACGTAGGCGACGGAGCCGCCGAAGATGTGCAGCGCACGGATGATGGCGACAAAGATGTTGGCTTGGGGATGCAAAAGGTGCTTTGCCATCTCCTCGAAGGAGCGCAGGCCTGTTTTCTCCGAAACTTGGACGAGAAGCCGCATGGAGTATACTGTCTCAGCCGTGATCAGTACTAGATAGGCAGTGGCCATAATAATGCCAACACTGTGGAAGGCGGCCGGCAGGCCGAGGATGCCGGCGCCGATGGTGGTAGAGGCCATGTTGAAGCCACTCGATAGCATACCGCCGTACGGGATCATGACCTGCAGGAGGCGACCGATGATGCGGAGGTCTTTGTCTTCTCTGTTCTTGGAATGGAGACTGTCATCTGGGCAAGCTTGCGCGGGCACTTTGTTGCCATCGGTGGCATCGATCTCAGTAAGTTCCTCGCCGTACGTGTCGAGCTCTCGCGGAATATTCTGCTCTAGCGCAACATTCGGCTCCCACTCTGCCGCCGCTGCTTTCATCTTGATTGGAGGTATCTCTTTTTAGCTTGTGTTAGTGTAGTCCTGCAAAGGAGATGTGTCAGCGTGTGAGGAGACGGAAAAGAGAGAACGAGATTCAGTGGGCTTTTTTTTCATGCGGCGCCGATGCAGGGGTGAGGGATTATGTTTGCGCTTCATGAGCAATGCGGAAGCAATGACGTGCTGCATAGAGTTCTTGTATGTTCAAGATGGCCTGTGGATGCAAGCTGGCACCCTGGTGCGCCGTCGCTGTTGAGAGCAGGTCACTGTCGGTCCTTGGGACAAAAGAGACAGGACATTTGCTGTCTAACAAAGCGCTGTGAGGGCTCATTGTCCGCGAGATGGCGCAATGAGGGCCTGCCATCCCTGGAATGAGAGCGTTTCTAGAGCTGAGTGATATAGGAAGCGGCGGGGAGGGGGAGTTTCAGTTTACAAAGTAAAGAAGTGCACCTTGGTGACCGTTTCCTCCACCCCCCCCCCACCGCTTGAGCAGTTTTCCTTCGCGCACTGGACTGATAAATGTGCGCTTATGCGGCGTTTGCTACAGATGTTCTGCTCCTGGGAGAAAAAAAGAGTTGCTCCCCTGGACACGTGGAACTCCAGGGAAACAACCTTGAGATATAATTTCTATTCCTTTGCCCGAAGGCAGTATCAGGAGTTACTCTGATAAGAACAGTTTATAAACATGATCTTAGCTAAATAGCCGAGAAGATATGATAAATGGATCGCTAACAAAACAGGTGCTGCCAATTACAACTCAACAGTGTTTTCCATGTTGTCGTGCCCCTCTCGTATTTCGGTCGCGGCGGCGTTGGTCTTCTGGCTCGATGGGTAATGTTTCAAAACGCGAGCGTCGGATGCGTTTGGGGTTCGAACCATAGCAGGGACGACCTTTTCCGAGATTGTCGGCAATTAAGGTGCAAGGGCGTCGGGGATGTAGCTCAGATGGTAGAGCGACCGCTTAGCATGCG
This sequence comes from Leishmania mexicana MHOM/GT/2001/U1103, assembly GCF_000234665.1. NCBI lineage: Eukaryota > Euglenozoa > Kinetoplastea > Trypanosomatida > Trypanosomatidae > Leishmania > Leishmania mexicana. Next base: position 219,084 of record NC_018334.1, read on the forward strand.
GTAGGTATTGGGATCGATACCCAACTTCTCCAACTTTTTCGCCAGCCGCGTGTAAAAAGCGTGGGGTCGCAATGGTGGGGCGACCGCTCGAAACGGGCGTGGTGCGGGGAAGGGGTTTGCTTGGAGAGACGCAGGGGCCCGAGAGTATACCAAGGAAAAAAATTGATCGTGGCGACCAGTCGCATCGGTATCACCCACAGTCCAAATGGTGCATTTTCCTCGCGCCGTGCAAGCAAACGCACTCCCGCATATTACACGTCTTTTTCGTTTGCGATACCCTAAAAGCCACACCGCGCACACGCTACACGCGGGGGCGGGGAGGGGGGGGGGTCCTGTGCGTGACGTTGTTTTCTACGCTTTCATTCTCTGGTGTGCAGCATTCGTTCACTTCAGCGCTACCTCACGGCCCTGTCAGAGGCTCGCGTCGCGTCGTGCGAAGCAGCGGTAGACACGCGGTACAGCCATCCGCCGACCCAGTCATCTGAGCACGGCCTCTGCTGGCCCAAACTCTGCCCACCCACCCGCACGCCTCGCAGCTCGCCCCACAGCCTCTCCCATCCTTGCCGGTCACCACGCGGTGCGATCCTCCTCAGGGTGGCTCAGGGCTCCCACACCGGTGGGCAGCGAGGGCCTCGGCTGGGTGGGTGGGTGGGATATGCTCGAGTCGCGCTGGCGCGTCACCCGTCATATGGGTGGCGCAAGCGTGCTCACGGCTGCAGGTCGCCCCGACACCACACCATCCGCGACCTGACAACCAGCGTCAGTGGCGATGCACCGGTCTCTCCTCTCCTCGCATCGTCGGCACCTGACTCTACCGCTATTCTAGTTGGTCCACCATACTAAGCAAGGGATATGGGGAGAAGGGGGGGGACTGCGCGGCTCCTCTCCACACCGAGTGGTGGCGCTGCACCATGAACTGCCGCACGCACGGCGGGTGTCCCCCCGTCATCGGGAAACCTCCACTCGTTCGAAAAAGAAGAATGAACGACTGTGAGGAGTCCGAAAGGGGCAACGGCAGAGCGAATTATGGACGAGCGTCATGCGCGTCAGACACGCCATCCTCTTTGGCCCGCTGCCCTTCGCCTTTAGTAGTGTTTAAAAAAAATCAACGGAGGAGATAGCGAAACTAGATGGATGTGCTGCGAAACAACGCAACCGTGCTTCGTCCGATTCACAGCCATGCAGGATCAACACACTGAGGGGGTGGGGGCGCCAAGAGCTCAAGCAAAATAGATACAAGAAACAAAACACGGGAAACCATTAGATGGGGGACACGCAAAGCCTGGTGTTCCATTGAGTGACGCGCAGCGGCGATGGATTTCGCTTTTCTTTTTTGTTTTGAAGATTTTCCGTTGTTTCTCGTTACGGCAGCACCGGGACATTCATCGACAGAGCACCATCTAGAGAATGCGGCATACGCTTGCTGGCTGGGAGAAAGACATCACCGCCAAGGAGGAGGGAACACCATTTCGCAGGAACACAAAAGAAAAAAAACGAAAAATGTAACGCGCAGAAGGAGCAGCCGCTGACCAGGCCATCCAAGAAGAGGAAGAAGCCGAGCCTGTTCACGCGTGGTCCACGGCATTGATTCGCTTTCGCCTCGGACGTGAGAGTGTGGCAGAGAAGGCGCATCAAGCACGAAGGCACAAACGAAGGCGAAGAGGAGAAGGAAAGCACGCGAGTAGCGACGGGGCCAAAAAAAAAGACACGCGCACAAAACACGTGCGCGCACACACAAAATGACAACGGTCCGACCAGCTCTCTTTACTTTACTGCTATCAGCACACCCTCGAGCTCTTGCCGTCGTTCTCTCCTTGTGTGTGCACCCCACTGCAAACACGGCTTGTAGACGTGCAGCAGCGTGGGAGGGCAAAGAGGTGCCGACAGACATTGGAGAGCACAACAAGAAGAGAGCCGACATTGCATGCGCGCATCTCGCCTCGAGGCCCACATACCATGAAAGTACATGACGCACACGCACAGGCGAGTGCACAAAGCAAATGGTTGCAGAGACATGCCGCTCCGGGTGAGGCTGCAAACAGCCTCCTTCGCCGTAGTGGACGCGGCATGCGAGGGGCGAGGAGTGTGGGGTGCGGTGGGGTGGGGAGGAGGTTTGCTTGTTACGCAGGACAAAACATAGCAACGTCACCCCGGAAGGGGAGAAACACGGTTACTCGAAAAACAAACTTCAAGGAGGCACACGCAAAGAATGACAAGGCCTACAGAGCAGGGTCATCTCCGTCGATGCACGCATGATCCGCCCACACACGTGTCACACCACATACGCGTGTGCTCGTGGCCCTGCTTGCGCACACATGCCGCGCGGACGCACTCACGGAGGCACCACACCCGACAGAATTGCGCTTCACCGCGTCGCAGCCGTGCGGGCCCATCAACGAAGTGAGCGCGGCTACGCAACACACAGACGCAGGGTGGGCAACGAGGCGAGCGTGTGGGTGGGGAAGCGACAGCGTGAGGCAGGAGGGGCCGAGAGGACGGGCGGCGAACGTCTTCAGAGCCAAACCGAAGAACACAGTCCACAGAGGCGGGAGAAAGAGAGCTCAAATCGCGCAGTGCAGCACGAACAGCGACGGAGCCACGCACTGCACGCGCAGCCTCTGCATCGCACTCACTCCGCGGCTACACTCACAGACCACGCACACCCCTTTTCGTTTCCGCTGCATAAAGCGAGCGACAGAGGCGCGCAACGTTGATGGAGGTCAAACGCTCTTGTGGCGCCTACGGCGTCTCTCAGCGGTGTGTGTGCGGGTCAGTGCGAGCGCTTGTAGTTGATGGACAACTAGATGTGCTCCGTAAAGGAAGCCCTCCGATAATGAACGTTGCAGCAAGAGAGACGCGGGGCAGCAAAGCGAAGCCACAACGACAAAGTTGTGCGCTCTTCTTCGCTCATCTGCCCGCGTGCGCTCCGGCGAGAAGTGCCCCAATCTTGCGCGCTGGAGAGACATCGGGGCCCGCGTATATGCACCACCAGAGGAGGAGTGTGGGAGGGCCTGATATCATTTAGCGCCACGAAAATGCGTCTTTCCTGCGTCTATCACCCAAACGAAGGAGAGAGAGAGAAACACCCCTCACCCGCTACAAAACGGAAAAACGAGAAGCATGCGAACACCCCCAAACGCCTCCAAATGCACGCAGCAGCAGCAGCAGCAGCAGCACCGGCAGAGATAAAAGACGTCCACTGAAGTCGTGCGTACCGAGGAAGGCAGGAGAGAGCGAGAGGTGAGCATAGCGATGCAGCGAGCAGAGGGAAACGCTGGGACGTACACGCCCAGGGTAAAGAAGACGAGCGGCTCAAGGAGAGGGAGGGGAGGGCAGCCAGCAGGTGCGCCAGCGTGTCGGAACAAAAAAAGCGAAGGTAACGCGAAAAAGCGGAGCATGTCCCACTGTTGGCCCAACCCACCCACACGTCGAATAAAAAGGATGTGTGCCACACAGCCCTCTTCATCGCCGTGCATCGCCGTCCCCCACTCCACCGGTCGCCTACACGTACTCCCTTCCCGTCTTCCGTGCCTCTCATCCGACGCGGTGACGGACCTGCACGGGAGGACAGCAAAAAGGAGTGCGCGAGTGCGTAAATGGGGCCGGTGCTACCGAAACATGGGTTCGCCCGAAGGGGCAGTATCGGCGACGTCCGGAAAGCCAAGTGGCGCGTGAAGGAGAAAAGCAAAGGCGCAGTGGCAGAGGAGGCGGGACGACATCGCGGACAGACAACACAGCAGAGGTGAACGGCCCCTCCATCCACTAACTGCCGCCAATCCTTTCGTCAACAACAACAAAAGAAAACCTCGCTCCTGGGCGTGGCAGCGGCAGCACAGAGAGCGGGAGGGAGAATGAAAAAGGCAACGGAGTGTCCGCCCAACGCTCCATGCGCGAAGAAACAGGGAGAGGGGGAGGGGAGGGGAGGGGAGGAACAGACACAGACAGACGCACAGGAGCGCACAGCAACAAAAGCAAGACAACACTTCTTCGTAAAAACAATACGGCGAGAGTATGAAACACCTCGCTCCGTGACTCACGCACAGTACACCTCTGCACGGCCTACGCACTGGCCAAGGGTCTAAACGAAGAAGCTGTAGTAGATCGTCGAAATGGTACCAAAGACAATGGAAATAACACCGCAGATGAGCAGGAAGTAAGTCCCGAGGTAGTACCAGATACCCACCTTTTTGAGTGTCCAGTTGCCAGCGTACATGATAAACAACGCGGGGAACACAAAGCCAATGAAGCCGCCTGAGAAGGCACCAGCCAGTCCAAAGACGATGTTGATGTCGGGTACGAACAAGCCGAGGATGAGGGCACCGATGGCTATCGGCACACTCACCAAGGTGTGCTTCCAGTACGGCATCGTTTCCACGTCCCAGCGCATCACCTGGAACAGCGCCGTGCGGCAGGCGAGCATGTCCAGCGAGAAGGAGGCGCACAGCTTGACGATGATGCCGGGAAAGACAACGAAGAAGACGGGGCTTTGGTAGGGGTCGTACCTTCCCAGGATGTTGCCGTTCAGAGAAGGCCCAAAATCTGCGTAGCCGAAGAAGCCAGTGAGGAAGTAGAGCGTTGCACAGATGCTACAGCTCAGGATGGCCTGAAGTGTGATCATGCGAGTTGTTCTCTTGGTGTTCTCGACGATGATACGACCAACGTTCACCTGGCACAAGTAGCTGAAGCAGAAGATGGACAACCCCGAGACGGCTTCATTGCCGGGACGCACAAAAACGAGGTCTTTGCGGATGCCGTCCTTCAACCCGTACGCGATGGAGTGGTAGATGGCGCAGATGACAAAAAGCACAATGAAGAAGAGACCGGCGGCGGACATGTAGCGGAGGGAGTTGATCCTCTTGGGCAGCACCAACGGCAGCATAAATAGCAGCCAGACGCCACTCATGATGCAGCGACGGCCGTTCTTCTCCTGCAGGAATGGTGGCACCCTAGGGTGCGCGAAGATCGGCTTGAGGATGTCGCCAATGGCAATGACGAAGCCCACCGAAGCACCGAAGCAGAGTATCCACATGAGCAAGGCCGCCACAATGTCGCCGCCACGACCGAAGAGAGCGCGGGCAAGTCCCTCGAAGCTGTAGATGCCGGTCTTCTCCATGGCTTTAGACAACAACGTGATGGAGAAGACGGTAAGACTGGTTATGATCACCAGGTAAAACACCGCCATGATTATTCCCGATGTGTTGAAGGCGGACGGGATCGACATAATGCCGGCACCAAGCGTCACACACGCCAGGTTGACGGCGCCAGAGAGCAGGCCACCGTGCGGGATGATGGCATTGGAGATACGAGAGAAGACGTTTCGACGCCTCCGGCTTTTCGCATCCCTCACCTCGTCCGGTGTCTGGAAGCTTGAGGGTGGCTGGCCCTCGGTATCTCGGTCAACGCCGTTTTGCACAGGAAGCTCTTGGCACTCGTAAAGGAGCTTCCGGCCGCCAACGCCGGAGAAGTCATCGTCCACGTCCACCCAATTTGGGTCCATATCCTCCACTGCTGCCGCAGGCGCCTCATTGCTATCGCTGCTGCGACGTCCTTTCAGCTCCACCTCATCCTTGTCGAGCGTGCGGGACAGTGGCACACAGTTGCCGGGCATCTTAGGCGTGCGCGTGTCGCTTTTCGGGCGAGGTTGGCGTGCTTGCGCTATGTGATGACGTCAAGGTATCGAGAGAAGCAGCGAGGCGGCTGCAGCTTTCCGGGTGGCGCTTGAATGTCTGCAACGTCAGGGCGGCGGGGGTGGGGGGGGGTAAGAAGAGACGACGCGATAAACAGGAGACAGTACGAGCGAGCGAGGCAATAGCGAACAACGAACGAACGAACGAACGAACGCGCGCACACACACACAAGGAAGGGCGTTCACGTCTTTACGGTTCTCTCTCTCTATATATGTATGTGTCTGTGTGCCTCGACTGGCTCAGCACTGTCGTAGTGTGGGGTGTCAAGAGGTGGGAGGGAGGGAGGGAGGTGCGGACGTTTTGGTCTACTCGTACGTCCCGTTTCGTATTCACGGAAATGTTTGTGGGTGAGTAGTACAAGAGAAAGAAAGAGAGAGGGAGATACACAAGCATGTGATACTTCATGCTGTTTTAGGTTTTGGTCGGCCAGTTGTCCTCGCCAAGAGAATAGTGGACAACTGCAAAGTAGGAAAGGATAGAAAGAAACCGAGCCGTGGTGAATCCTTCGCTGTGAGAGGCCCACCCACCCACACACACACACATAGTAGACCCCAACCAAACGGATCACCGTAGCGCCGTGTATGTTGTGGCGGGTTTGGAAAAGATGCGGACTTGGAAAACGGACAAGGAGAGAGAGAGAGAGGAGAGACAGGATAGAGAACACACCCACACCCACACAAACCACCAACATGTGTGGGCAATGAAAGGGAGCGGATGCTGAAGAAGAAGGGCCTCGTGTTGTGCGCCGCGTTGTGGTGTATATTGTCTTGTGTGTGTTTTTTTATTTTATTTGGTAGGTGCATGTTCGTGTGTGCCATGGAATGGAGAGACATGCACACACACGTGCGGAGGCCAAGCAGAAAGAGATGTGCGAGAGAGGGCCAACGGGTGAAGAGTGGTCGGCATAGGCCAGTTTTGATGACGCCAACACAGCGGGGGCACTGTACCCCTGGGCAGGATCAACTGAGCCTCGCTAGAAAGGCCGAAAACGGCATTCTGGCCATACAAAAGAGAAACCAGACGATGTGAGGCGGGGTGTGCGAGGAAGGGAGGGACGCCCTCCCGTGGCACCTCTGTCCCCCGCGCCGAAAGCTTCCTACATGCATGGATGAACCCTCACACATTCGTGCACTCTACTCCTCAGTTTTTTTGCTTGGGTGTGGTGCCCTCCCCAATATAGTCCTCATATTGCATGCCATATACAGTGGTAAGGGGGAGGGGGGAAGTTGCCCTCGCCGTTGCGCATCTACTGCACGTGTGTGTGATGCACCCTTGGAGAGACGACACGCGTCTCCAGGAAGTTAAAGAAGAAAAAAAAGGGCCTGTGGTGCACGCCAGGCCCTCTTTGGAGAGGGAGGACTTTAGGCCCGGGAGAATAAGGTGAGAGGCGCGACACGTATCCGCCCACTCTGCAACGACGGAGATGATATACAGATACACACACACGGTCTTTCACCGCCTGTCCTTACACTGCATCCCATCAGCTTTAGAGACAAAAACAAAAGAAGTTAGAAGACGAAAGCGGTGAAAGGGAAAAGAGAGGCACACCAGCGGCTCAGCTGAGCACACACATGATGAGGCCACTGTCGCCGTGTCTGGCGGTACGATAGTGGGGGTGGGAGTCGGGGGTAAAGGGGCGCCACATTGAGGCACAGTTGACTTGGTGTGGAGGAAGAGGAGAGAGAGTGAGCGGCTGGGGAGGAGAGACATCATCGTGGCTAACGTCCATTGCCCACCCTTACCCCCCCCCCTCCAAAGAGAAAACGAGTCACATAAAAGGGCAGAGGACTGAAAAAATGCGATGGGCCCAGTGCCCGGCATTCACACACACGCAGCGATGCCGCACAGGGCGCATCGTAGGGAGCATCAGCCAGCGCCACAAGCAAAAGGCAAAGAGAAGGAGAGAGCACCGACAAATAATAAAAAAAGTTATCGCCGACACGCGAAGGGAGAAAACGAAAAAGCGAAAGATGTCTCTGCTCAGCCTGGCGCTTCCACGCCACGTCCATTCACCGCCGTTTTAGGGGGAAGAGGGGGGGGGGAGGGAATCGCGCGCATGCGTTACCAACGTGCAGCCCATGCGAAGAGGGGAAAGGAGCGACACACGTACGCTCAGAAGTACTCGGTGCGGGTACACAAGAAAAGAAAACGACACACCCCCAAAAATGAAAGTAAACATCCACGCTGCTGTTTCTTTCCACCTCTCCTCCCCCATGTGCGTCGCTCACGAGATAAAGGATCTCTGGGAGGTGCTGTAGATAGTGGTGACGGTGCCAAAGACCACCGAAACAACCCCTCCGACGAGCAGCAGGTGCGTGGCCACGTAGTTCAGCAGGCCCACTTTGCGTAGGTTGAAGTCACCACTGTACATATAGAAGAGCGCTGGCATGATCATGCCAATGATGCCACCGCAGAAGGAGCCCAGCAGTCCCAGGACGGTGTTGACGGTCGGGATAAAGAGACCGCAAAGCAGCGCGGCGGTCGCCGGAATGGCCATGACGAGGCAGTGCTTCCAGTAGGGCACTTCCTCCGGCGTCCAGCGAAGGAAGTGGTAAAGGGCGTCGCGGAACGGGATCATGTGGAGGGCAAACGCGACGCAGATCTTGACGACGATGCCGATGTAGCCGACTGCCATGTAGGGCTCCCTGATGGGGTCGTACAGGGAGAGAACCGAGTCTCGCACCTTGGAGCCAAAGTCCGCGTAGCCGAAGACGCCGGAGAGAACGTAGAGCAGCACGCACGTGCCAGTGGCGATGGTCGTGTAGAGGGTAAAGTGGAACACCGTCTTGTGCTGCATCTCAAAGAAGATGTCGTAGGCGTTCAGCTGCACCATCAAACTGAAGAGGAACACGCCGAGGCCCTCGAGCGCCTCGTTGCCAGTGCGCATCATGCGCATCTCGCTTCGAATTGATGGGTTCGGCAGGCCGTGCGTGGCGGAGTGGCCAATCATGCATGCCACAAAGTACACAATGAAGAGCACACCAAACGTGGACACGTAGCGCAAAGAGTTCACCTTTTTGGGAAACACGAGTGGCAACATGAAGGTGAGCCACACCACCGACGTTATGACGCGGTTGCCCTGCTTCGTCTTGAGGAACGCAGGCGCACTCGGGGCATTCAGGATGGGGCTCAGCAGCGTGCTCGTTGCGATGATGTACGCGACAGACCCACCAAAGCACTGGATGATGATGAGCACAGCGAGGAAGTAGTCGGCGCCGCGGCCGAGCAGCACTCGCGCCGACTGGGCATAGGTCCGAAGCCCTGTCTTGACCATCACTTTCGCCAGCAGGTTCATGGAGTAGATTGTGCCAGCCGCAGCCAGGATGAGGTAGACGCAGGACATGATCACCCCGCTCAGGTTGAAGCCGGAAGGGATGGAGATGATACCGGCACCGAGAGTGGCCGAGGCAAGGTTGAAGGTGGTGGCGAGGAAGCCGCCAAATGGCACGACCACGTTGAAGTAGAAACGCAACAAGTGGATCGCCCTGCGCAACGTCCCGGGCGGTTTTGGCGGACGCTGGTCAGCTTCGTCACCTTCTTCCCCGCTTTCCAACACGCCTTTCAGGTGACTGCCCCCATCCCTGTCATTGTTCCTGTAGCGCAACCGATTTCCATCCAGAAGCACCTCCGACACGCCAAACGGCTCCATGTCGATGTTAGACAAGTTGATGCTCATGCGGCGACTGTAGTCGTCCTCCTTGAGATTCTCACCGTTCTCCTGCATCGACCGTGACTGCGAGAAGACGGAGACACTGCCAGAGCGAGTTTCCTCCTCCTGCTGCTGCTGTTGCTGCTGAGCATCCTCGCGCTGGTGACGGCCTTGCACATTGTCCACCAGCGGCGCTCTGTCGGGGTGACTCGGCGTGCTCATGCTTGCGTCGTGGGAGAGAGAAACCAAACAAGGCAAAGAAAAAATGACACACACACACACACACACACACAAGTGCACGCGTGTCAACGAGGCGGAAGAGAAAAGAAAAAAAGTTGCGCGAGGCAGTGTAGCGGAACACGAGCACCCGCGAATCTGCAGAGCAGGCGAGACGGATTGGGTGCAGAAGAAGCAACAAGTAGAAACTGCATGTACGATGTCGTGTCGGTGTCGGTGTCGGTGTGTGGGGGGGGGGAGTGGGTGCGAGCGTAGCATGCGGCAAAGAGAGGGAGAGATGGAATAGGGTCAGAGAGGGGTGTGGAGAGCACAGGCAAAGAGAGAGAGCATCATGCATGTGCTATCGGGGGACGGGGAGGGAGAGGGGCCACTGCCGACCTGGAAGTGTCTGACCGGCACACACGAGGACGGCACCGCAGTTGTCACCCAGGAACCACGGTAAAACAGGCGTGGGTGGACAAACGATGCGCGCCCGCTTCAACCATGCCTGCTTGGGCATCGTCTCTTCAGCAGAATGCAACGTCTCCTACATGCACTGCCGGCCCAAGGAAAGAGAGATGAAGAAAAGCAATAAAGACACACGCACGTGCACACACGCACACACACACACACTACTGCACAGGCGAAGACAGACAGAGACACCAGATGGCCCGCCTCGCGTATCTCGGTGCTCGTCTTCTCGCAGTTGGGCGAAGAGCCGTTCCACATTTTCACTTCCGTTTTACGGGTGTTTGACCCCCTCGTCTTCGATTTCCATGCACCCCTGCAGCTCACCTCTGACGTCTACACATCAGCGTACGAGGTGCGTGCGCCACATTCCGGAAGGGGGGAGGGGGATGGGCGAGGCCAAGAGGAGCGTGCCCGCCGCGTCGCTGCAGACGGTGGCAAGGGAGAAACAAGGAGGGACAAGGTAAAGTTTCCTGTTCTCCTGTTTGTGTTTCGTGTCTCTACCAGTCGACGGGCACGTGACTGTGCGAGCTGGCAATGCGTGCGCTTACACACACAGCGAAACGGGAAACAAAGTAAGTAGCACAACGCACATTGCAGGAGAAAAGGCTAGAGGCGCAAAGGGGAGACACAGAGACGGTGGGGCACAGAGAGGATGCGTACATGTCGGTAGGGCCTTCCACCCTTCCGCTACATCGCACACGGGGAGCCTTCTCTCTTCCCCCTCCACCCACCCGAAAAAGACTCCTTGCTCTCCACTCCTCCTCTACCACCGCCCGCGCCTGCCCTTGGTCCGACTATATGTCACCGGTTCACACTGCCTTCTTGAGACTCTTCGCCGACTCCTCCGAGGGCAGCCCCTCGGCCTGGAAGGTGCCAAACACCCAGTCCCAGAACATGATGTACTGCCCAAAGTTGACGCGCGGCTGCCGGTGGTGGTAGTCGTGTGCCTTCACGTTGAATATGTACGGGATGTGCAAGTCCACGCGGGTGTGGTTCAGGCTGGCGAGGGTGCCGCCAAGAAAGATGAAGATGATGGCTGTCAGCGCGTGCACCTGGCCCGCCGGCGTCATACGTGTCAGCAGGTACAGCGCCAGCAGGTGCAGGTACTCGCCGGAGACGTACTCGATTGGGTTGTCATTGATGGCGTCGGTGTTGCCGCGGAAGGGAGACATCTGCCGATGATGATGCTTGTGGATGAGGGCGTAGATGGGGGGCCAGTGCAGGGCCCAGTGGAACAGTGTGTAGAAAAAGTCGTAGATAATAAAGAGCGCCGGCAGATGCACTGGCAGCCACATCACCGACCGCACGACGGCAGGGCAGTCCAGGAAGTTGGGTGACATGCGGCTCACCTCTGTGTTGCGGATGAACTGGTACGTGTGGTACACAAAGACGGCGGTCACCGCCTTGGCGAAACCAATGTACAACTTGTCCTTCACCGACAGCTTCTCTAGAGGCTTCACGCGCTCCGGAATGCGCCCCTTCACCACCGCCGAGATGGCAGGGATGACGACGCTGTTGTACACACCGAAGCCCACAAAGATGATTCCCAGAAACGCGACCTTGATGCCGTACTTCTGCGCCGGCAGCAGCGCCTCCATGTCGAAGGAGGCCATCTTGGTGTAGAGCGGCTCCATGGCGTCGAGGGTGGTGTGTGAGTGAGTCTTTAGCCGCTTCTATTGAAGGAGAGGGAGAGGCCGTGTAACCGAGAGGCGTCCTCGAGAGGCACGCGCACACGCAGAGAGGCGGGCTGTTGCGTAATGCGAGCGACTATGTCTGCCGCGTTCTCGGTGTTCCTGAACGGGGGGCACTGCTCTGGCGCACGATGGACAGAGGGTAGATGCAGGGGGGGGAGGAAAGGACTGAGATGGAGAATAGACGACGCGGGAAGAGATGTGCAGTCAGGGAGGGGGTGGCGTGGACACTGCCGGTGTCTATCTCTTTCCACGTGTGGCGGAGGATTCACAGCAGGCAGCGGCGCAAGCGTCTCTCGATCCTTCCTCTTCCCCTGGGAAGGGAGAGAGGGACGCCTTCATTATTAGTATTCATCTGTTCTTGAGCTACGCTGCCGTGGAGAGGAGCGTCATCGACTCGTTGCTTCTCGTATACGTGTGCACACGTGTGCATGTAGACACCCCCCACAAGCCCAACGTAAACCGCCGTCCTTGTGACGCCTTTGAGTCTCACAAGTCACCCCAAAACTCAGCGGGAAGGCTCTCTCCCTGAGGCGGCGGCATCGAAACGTCTTGCACAGTCTCTGCTGGGGCTGGGGACTCCACCTCCAGAGGCCCTTCAGCCCCGTAAGATGCCGGCGGTGAGACATGCACCTCTGGAAGAGGTGGTGTGGCAGTGGTCACTGGCACAGTCGTCGATGCGGCAGTGCTTTGGGGAGGAGATGCACGACTGTCGTGGGTGCGGCTCCGCTGTCCACGATACACCGTCGGCTTTGGCACAACGCTAATGAGCAGTAACACGCAGCCCGTCACTGCGATGATGGACGCCATCATAAACACTTGCTTGAGAAAGGCCCACATTGGCTGTAGCACCGTGCGCCACAGGATGGGCATGCCTGGCACGAATCTTAGCGTCCACGGAACATGCGCCGCCCCGGCCACATAGGAGACGCGATCGAGTTCGTGCATGCTGGTCTGACCCGTGGCAATGCCATCCGACAAAAGGTTGGCGGCGGACTTCATCTTCGACTTCTCCTGCTCCATCAGCGCACTCATCTGCAGAGCTCCGTCTTTCATCTGGTGAATGGCTTGCTGGATGTCCTCCATGATGCGGTCCTCTGCGGTGATGGCGACGCCGATAGCAGCGGACGTGCCGAGCGGATGCCCGGCAAAGGACGCCGCAGCGCTGACTCTTCTCTCCTTGGCACCGGGCTCCTGTTTCGTCTGGGATACGCTCCCTCGCACCAGTGACGAGTTCTCCACGTCGGCTACAGCGGGAGAGGCGCCCTCGATGAAGTGCACTGCAACCGGCGGAATGCACGCCACATGGGGCGGCACAACATCCGTGTAGATGTGGCACTTCCTGCTAAAGGAGGTCGCAGCGACGGCGGTGAAGCCACACTCGAGCGTACGAGGGGCAGTGCCCACACAACTGACAGGGAGGTGCGCAAGTGTGGGGGTTTGCGAGAGATACTGCGCCAGAAGTCTCTGTGCAGCGTCAGCATCCTGCTGAAGGTGAGTGAGACGCGCCTGCAGCTCTTGACGGTAGTATGCCCGCAGGGGAGAAGCCACATCGTCGTCTGCTGGCTCCGCCGCCTCTTGCGCGTTTCCAGTCTTAGTGAGCGATGCCTCTGCAACACGTTTCTCGAGCCGTCTGGCTTCGCGAAGAAGCTCCCCGAGACGCCGAATGCAAGATGTACTGGCACGGTCACCTATGTGATGGGATGGAGAAGAGCCTCCAGCTGAGGATGACGTGAGCAGTGCTACTTGCTTCACACATCGACCGAGACGGTGATGCAGGGCGTAGATGTCCGCAGCGCAGTGCTTCTCCGCATTCTCCGATAGCAGGTGTGGCGGCGCAGATGCCTCTGAGGTTGTGAAGCCCATGCTATGGGAAATGTAGGAAGAGGGAGGCGCACGTGGTCTGCCTATCAAACGTCTAATACTGTACAGTTGTCTGTGCAGGAGCGGGGAGAAAGCAGAGGAGGTGAGGAGAGCAAGACGCGGCAGTTTCCGAGAGATGCACAGAAAGGGGGGAGGGAGAACAGAAAAATACCTCGTGCGCTGATAACGAGTATCCCAGTCGCGAGAACTCCACAGGCATAGCGACGAGCCGCAGCAGCATGCGGATGCTTGCTATACTTCCCACCTCGACATCCTATCACTGCAGTCTCAACACACATTGGCCACCTTCTTTAGCGTGAGCAGGGCAGCGTGAGGGGGCAGAGGCAGGGGGCTGCGCCACCTCTCCCCTTCCTCTTCACACAAACACATACGCCACTGACCGCTGCCCACACCTTGTTCGGCTGGCGAATTCGTGCGAGAGAGCCTCGCCATTTGCCCACCTTCACGGTGGCACTTCTCACCCCTCTGCGGCCATGGTCGTTTCCATCTCTGCGGTGTAGGCGGTCAAGTATCGCCCGTAGCTCATCACCGCCTTGAGAGCCTCGCGATTCTTTTCAGCTTGCAGCACCGCCACACAGCCCACCTTGCTGCCCTTCGCGTACAGCGCGTAGGAGAGTCGCTGGCGTGACATGCAGGACACGCAGAGGGGTGGTGCTCGGGTGCCGTGGCCGTTGAAGCGTGAGACGGTGTCCCGTGCGGCAGGGCCGGTGACTCCGCAGAGTTGCTGCACAAGCTGAACGGCTTCGTGCAGCGTCTGGAACGCCTTCTTCCGTGATGATTTGCTTGCCGGGCGGGCAGAGGGCGAGGCCGTCCGATGCCCACCAGGCGCGGTGGTGACTGAAAGCTGAGGTGGGGGTGGGGGTGGTGCCGAGACGGGAGTCTCGACCGCTTCGACATCCGTCGCCAGTAGGACAAGCCGCACGCGCCCCGCCTTTAGACACTTCAGCACCTCCTGAAACCCCACAACGTATCGCTGCCTCGCCTTGAACTGCAGCGGCTGCTTCTGCTTCAAGTCGCGTTGCTCCTTGTAGAGGCCCTGCAGGAGCGTGAAGCAGAGGTCATCAAGCGCGTCGGTGAGTACGTTCGTGCAGTAGGCTGCGGCGAAGAGCGAGGACTTCATTGCACGCTGTGACCGCGAAAGCGCCGTGCTGGGCGGCGACGAAGACGGAGCAGGGATCATTGCCGTACATGTGTCGGGCAAGATGTCGAGGTCTGCTACGTCGCCATTCATGAAGTGACGCACTACCGCTTGAAGGTGTGCTTCGGTGCACAGCTGGGGGTAGCGGCCGGTGCGCTGATCCACCCACGCGCTGCGCGGGTGTCGGCCCACACCCAGCCATGTCGAGGGTGGGTGAAAGCTCCGGTACGGGGGCGGCAGCGCAGCGTCGCTGGAGGATACCGTTGTGCGCGTCTCTTGCACCCCCGCACTAGTTGTGTCACGCAGTGCTTGACTGGTTCTACCTGCATCGCTTCTCAAGGAAGCTTGTAGCGTACGGGCCTTCAACTCCCGCCGCAGCCGCAGCTGGCAAGCGTGAATGCGCCTCTTCAGCTTCCCTGCTTGGCTGTATCGGCGACCCTTCATGGCCGCGTCCAGACTTACATAGAGAGAGTTCATCGCCGCCACGGTGCGCTTGACGACTGCCTGAGAATGGTGACACTCTCTGCGCGAGCCCACGTCCGCACATGGGCCACCGTCACTCTCTCTGTCACTGGCCCATTCCTGCGCAGAGGATGAGGGGGTGGGGCGAATTGGAGAAGCCTCGAAGTGCTCTAGCTCTGGAACCGCACCAGCGCTGATGTGCAGCTCCGCTGTCGGCAAGCAGTCCAGCACCCACTGCCGCTGTGCGTGGATGCCGCGCTTAAGTTTCGTGAAGCGTGCGCGGTGGTTGAAGGGGGTCACGGCGTTGGGATTCGACTTTTTGTTTTTAACCCTCAGCTGATGCACCTTGCCTCCGTTTCTCGCGGCAGTGTGACGCGGCTGCGACATGCTCGCCTTCTGGAGGAGGGAGGAACACGTCTGTCGCGGCTGCGCAGTCGCCGGTGCCGACGTCAATGGAGGTGCCTTCTTCGCCTTCGTGTGGATGAGCTGTTCCTGTTGCCTGAACTGCTCCAGCGACGCTTTCTCAGGGTGGGGCATGTCTCTCCATCACTGAGGCCGTGCAGCTTGGTGTGTGAGGGCAACGTAAGTGGTCTTGGGAGGACCACGTGAGGGAGGAGAGGGAGAAGGATGGATGATAAGGAAGTGCGCACACACACACGAATCAATATATATATATATATATGCGAGGAACTGATACACGAGAAGTTCTGAAGGGAAAGTCGGAGACGGCAGTGCATAGGGGGATGAGGTGTTTGCGTGAGCTGTGCTGCGCCATAGTGCTACAACATCATGGGAGTTGCGCCTCTCGCCTCCCTTACGAAGGAAGGGAGACAAGGAAAAGTCAAACTCGTGCGGTGCCATGACACGCTCGCACGCACGCCCGTTACCTGACTGCTGCTCTGTGTGCTCTCATTCATTTTATCTCCTATGATCACGTGCCTGTGACTTTGACGCGCACACACACACACACACACGCACACACCTATTATCCCCTGCACCTTGCCGCCCTTCCGTTGCTGTGTGCGGTCTCAGTCGTCAAAGCGCCAGGTCAGCCCGCACTTCAGGTGCTGGAACGTCTCCACCGGTGACACACGCAGGAGCGGCATGCCGTCCGCCGTCGTTGTCGGCTCAGCAACAGAGGGGCCAGCCTTCGAGAATCCGCTTTGCAGCTCCAGCCCGAACCCGGTGCTTCCATTTACGCCTTTGCCGCTCGCCGCCTCGACAGCGCGGGGCTTGTAGGCGGCGAACCAGCTCAACGAGCACTCGAACTTGCGAGGGATAATTTCATTGAAGGGGGTGATGGCGAGACGAGGTATCTGCGAGACGAAGGAGAAGCCGACGGAGGCGCGCGGGTAGTTGCGCACGCTGTCCACCATGCAGGCGTTAGCGAAGGCTGTTAGCGAGGTGCCCCTCCACCGGCTCCCAGCTGTTGGCGTCGAGTCTTCCGCGTTTCCTTCATCCATCCCCGCCCCGTTCTCTCTGGCGCCACCTGTGGTGTCGTTCTCTTGAGGTGGCGGAGCAGCAGCGCTGTGGCTCCTCTTCACGCGTGCGCTGTTGCCCGTCTGCACCCCTCCACTCAGCGTCAGTTCCGCTGAGACCAGCGAGTACCACCGCCGTGCGTGATGGAGACCGTTGTAGTCGTTCTTGAAGCCACGTACGAGAGCGGCGTCCCACCGCGGCCCCTGAGTCGCCCAGAAGTACGGGTGCGTGCAAACTCGCTCCATCCAAGAGCCGCTTGCGTCAGCTGAGGATGGAGCAGTGTCCGCCGGTTCCGAACCTGTACCCTCCGTGGCCACCTTTGGCGAGGCCGCAACAGCACACGCCTCCAGTGGCACGACCGCGGCAGACTGGTTGCGCAGCGTCAGCGTCCACCGTGAGGACAGGGGCACCTGCACCCACGACTCCAAGCACAATTTGCCAAAGATCGTCAGGAGAGATGACTGCGCGGAGGCTGACTTCGACGATTCTGCGCGGTCTGCGCACCCGCCGACCTGACACACCTCCACTCCCGGCCCACATGACCAGCGCATGCGATAGAGACCGCGCGGCGCATCGTCGAGCGAGTGCGAGCCAGTCGCTCCATCAGACTCGCTCGCGAAGGCTCTGACTGCAGCAGGCCGCACCCAACGCTGCCAGATCCCGGGAAGCGCAAAGTGCTGCACACTGCTGTCGTAGACGTCCTCGACACGCAGCTGGAGTAATGCATCGTCCGGGCCCGTTGACGCCGTCGACTTCTTGAAATACTTCTTTGAAGTGGAGCATGGGGTGGAGACCGCGCGTTGGTGCTTGATGCCGCTGTGTAGCACCGTGGCGCGGGCCGCGGAAATGAGGGTGCTGTGGCGTGGGTTGCCTTGGCTCGTCTTGACGGCGACCGAATCCTCCAGCAGCGTCACCCGCTGCACCTTCGCCCTTTCAGGCGCATACTGACGCTCCGTGCGGGCCTGCTGATGAGCGACGGAGACTTCCACCGTGTCCGCCCAGTTGCGATGCTCTGGTGCCGTCGTCGGGTTAATGCGCGCATAGGTGAGGCTGTGGTGCAGGCCTCCCCTCGTCGCTGATCCATCGCTCGGTTCATCACAAGTTGCGCGGGCCGGCACTGTGGCTCCCGAAGCCGGGTTGCTTTCTTCCACCTCCCAGCTCGCGGTGCCGCGCACGTAGTACGGCACACTCTGCGGGCTTTCCAGCGGCTTGCCAGGAGCGCTGGAGAGCGCCTTTGGGTCACGCGTATCCACGACGGGGTGTCCCGACTGCGGAAAGATTAAGAAGCGCGCCTGATCGATGCGGCTTGGCGCGCTCACATAGCCACCCAGGAGTGGTCGCCAGCTGCGTGGGATCCACCGGTCTGCCCAGGCGGACGTGCTGGGAGTCTCGTGGTCGATGTTTTCCTCGCCCAGAACCCGGCACCAGTATGCCTGCTTCTCCTTCCGGAGAGCATTTTCCAGCAGATCCTCCACTTTTGGCGTGGGGGCACCGCTGGTGGCCACTATAGAAGCCGCGGAGCTATCCTTTGCCTTGCGCTTTCCCTTCTTGGCGCGCCTCTTTGCCTCACTATCCGCCCGGGTGCGGATGACGAGAGTGCAGGGCTCTTTCGCCCCGTCTGTAGTGTGCTCCGTGTGGTTCGAGGAATGGCGCTTTGTGCCATGCATCTCGACCGCTGTGGCTGGCGTGCCAGCATTCCTGCCAGGATCATGCCGGTAGCTGGCGTTCAGAGAATGAATCGGGTGCGACGGGAAGGAAAAGGCCCGCCAACGCAGCTCATCGCAGGCCACCACGTCGTTCTCGAGGCGCTGCAAGAGGGCTGAGTCAATGCGCAGTTGCTTTCCCTTCGAGTCTGCAGAAGGCGTATCCACTACAGGCCTGATGTTGGCGTACTTGCGCTGCAGCCAGGAAAAGCACGCATCGTGTGGCACATCCACGTAGCCAATATCGAGCTGTAATGGAATTGTGCCCGAGTCCTCTTGAGCACCAGCCGCATCCATGGCCGCTGTCGTGCTCAGCGCGGATTATCGCAGCACCGTCGCCGGAGCATGAGTGAAAAGAAAAGAGGTGCTTAAGGCGCCTTCCTCCACACTGATGTTTGAGCGTTTAGTCCTGCGCGGTGCGGTAGAGAGAGGGGTGGGGGCAAATGGGCGACATGTGGAGGGTGGGGCGAAGCAGCGCTGTTCTGCGCATGGCTGCCCTCCCCACCCCTCTGCTTGTGGTTTCTCATCATCACATATCTCGCGTCTCTCCAGCTGTGGAGCACCGAGACAGGGTCTACGTGCATGCGGACAGTTCCCTGCCGCGCTCCTGTCCGCGGACCCGCGGGGGCGCGAGGCAGAGTCACGACTTACACACTGATGGAGCCGGAAGGGGTAGAGCAAGCGAGAGAGAGGAGTGCGCTCACGCACACCGCGCCGGCTCTTCGCCTTCCTTTGGTAGCTTTTCACCTTCCCTCAGCTCTGATTCGTCCATTTCTTTCACCTCCTCTGAACAGCCAAAGAAATACACCGAGCACACCACGACGCCAACACGCCAAGTGCACCTCGAACCGGCGACGGTATCTTCTCCAGCACACAGGACCGTTCGCTAGGCATACGCTTTCCGCGCCATGCCATGCAGCTCGGTGAGGCGCGCCGTGGCCGTTTCCTCCACGGAAGTCAAGCCGAGTCTCTCGGCCTTCTCTTTAATGAACACCCACACAACCGGAGAGGTGCGCACTGCCTCCAGCGGCGTCCGCTCCACCAGCGCCGTGAACGTTTGTAAATCCTCACGAGTAAGAAGCTCGGCACGGGGCTGGCGAATGATAAGGCTGTTCGTTGCCTCCTCCACCACCACCTCGCCCTCCTTGCCGAGCTTCTCTAGCAGGCTGCGGCTGAGAAAGAGCCGTGGCGCGTCTTGCAGAGCACCGGGGCACGCCTTGGCAAACAAGTCCACCGCCTGAAGAAGCTCAAGAGCGGACACCTTCGTGAGCTCGTTGCGGAAGTCTACCTGCAGCGGACCAGGCAGTGGTCTGTAACGGCAGTAGGTATTCCAGTCGTTTGCAAGGAGAATCTTGTTGAACGTCTCGCGCACGTCGATGTCCAGCTGGCCGTAGTACGCCTCTTCGGCCTCCTCATCGTCGGCGCCGCTACCTCTGCCGTCCTTATTCTCCGCCGTCGCTTCTGGAGAGCGCTTGGCGTGCAGTGCCACATCCCGTCGCTTCAGCATTAGCTGCTCCAACGCCCCGGATACATCTGGAATTTGGTGTCGCTCGCACAGCTCCAGAAACGTATCCACCTGCGTCAGTGACACAACGCACAGCTCCATCAGATACGCGAGGCGCTTCGCAAAGTCCTCCGTCAGCTCCAGCAGCGGGGTGAGGGACTCGAGCGGGATCTCGTCCCTCTTCTGAAAGGAGCCGATCAGCTTCACCACGTTGCACATGTCTCGCGGACGCGGCACAACCGTGACTGTGCCGCGTGGCCGCGGAGCTGCGCCCCGGTCGGCGCTGTGCGGGGACACCTCTTCCGCAGTGTAGATGCTTGTCGAGCTCCCAAGGTAGTCCTTGCATATCCGGAGGACGCGATCCAGTTGAGTAGGCACGGGGGTGTCTTCCTGAGAGATGAGGCGCAGCAGCTCCATCACATCCAAGCGTGTCAGTTTGCCGGCTGGCGCGAGCACATCGCACACCCGCTCCACCAGCGCGTCCACGAGAACGCGATCGGTTGACCTGAACACACGCGTCGCGCTCACCAGTCGAGTGAAGCTTGGTGGTGGGAAGTATGGTAGCATCGGCAAGATGACTGACTTGACGAGAGGGCGCAGGTACTGTTGATGCGGGGCGTTGAAGCGAGCGAGGATGGCGAGCCACCTTGTGAACATAGACGGCTTCAGCCCGCACATGCGACGCAGCCGCTCCTTTGCCAGCACCTCTTCACTGAACCACTGCGCACAATCCATGCAGGCTGCTGAGTCCGAGGCGGCAGATGGAGCTGTCCTCGCATCGGCCACCTCTGTCGCAGCTTCAGGCTTCTTTGATGCGGCTGCTATCGTGGCGAGCTGCTTCTTCTCCTCGTTGATGTGCTTTTCCACGTGGGCAAACATGCAGTCCGCGAGGAAGCGGAAGGTGCTCATGGAAGTGTGCCCCATCCGCGCAAAGTTGGAGAGAGCGCGATAGGCCGGCAGCGGCTCCAGTGGGGTGCGCTTGTGCAGCACCGGCATGCGGCGCGCAATCATGCTGAGAAACGCCGGCGACGGCACAACCTTCGCGCGCGCCAGCGCCGTCAGTACGCGTACAAGCTCATGCGGGTCTCGATAGTCGTTGATAAAGAAGGTTAAGTAGTTGCCGAGCAGTTGGAAAAAGGCCAAGTCGCGCTTGCGGTGCCCCGCGCTGATTCCCATGACCACCAAGGCGCGGTAAACCGTCGCGGACGTGATCTCCTTCTCGGCGTGCGTCAGAATAGCGTCGGCAGAGCGCTGCGCATCGGCTGCCTGTTTCTCGGCCACGAACACGGCACCGTCATCTTCGTACTCCTCGCCGGCACCCGTAGTCTTGCTACTGTGACTCTCACCTTTCTGCGTCGCACCAAATGCGCCAACAGCGGTGGACGTCGGCTCTGCAACGTTGGAAGACGACTGCTGCTCCTGTCGCCTCCTCCTCTTCGCCTCCAACTGCGTCGCCGCGGCGGTGGCGAGCTGAGCAATGCGGTCACGCACCATATCCTTGTACTGGGTGCCGTAGCGAAGCATGGTAGACCGACTCCAGTGACTGTCGACAATGTCCAGCAGCTGTGACACGTGGAACTCCTGCAGGCGCTCCATAAGGACGGGAAACAGGATGTGCTCCTCCTGCGGCGACACGAGGACAATGTTCTCTGTAGAGCGCAGGTAGGCGGTTGTGATATCGGTAAGCGCCTGCACGGGAAGCTCATAGTAGTACTGCTGCTGCTGAAGGATATACGCCTCATCCCCTCTCGCCTCCTCACTGACAGCGCCGTCCCCATCGCCTGCGGAGGTCCCCGCAAGCGCCTCTGCCTCGACAGCATCCTGGGTGGGTGCTACACATGCGGCATCATCCGTGGAGTTTGCATTGCCGTCAAAGCTCGCTGCTGCCACCCGCCGGTAGAGCGACGCGGACGCGGAGATGGCAGAAAGCGACGTGGAGGCGGCGATGGAGGAGACATTGACAATGCTGACGTGAGCAACCTCGTCATCGTCATCCTCCATCAGTTCTGCGACGCTTTCTTCAGTGGGCCGGATGACGCGTCGCTGCGTCCCGGTCCACCGCCTCTGGTACTGAGAGGCGCAGCCGCACGATACGTAAAGGCATGCGAAGACGCCGGGCGACGGCGGTGCGACAGCCCGCAGCGCCGGTGCCATTGAAAGCCGCCTCATCGCTGCCAAGAAAGAGAGAGAGACGCAGATCTGGTGAGAGTAAGTGAGCCAGCAGAGAGGAAAGCAAGCGAAGAATGGCCATGTGGATGGGTCGGTGGCAGTGTTCGGGGACCAGTGCAACATACACACCCAGAGAGAGAGAGAGAAAGCCGTCGAAGCGGCAGCGTGCAACCGAGACACGGTCGGCTGCACCACACATCCGTGAGGCAGCACGGTGAAGCTCCTTCTTGACCCCAGCCACGCAGACGACAGGAAGCACGACAAGAGGAAAAGGCGAGAGGCGCACGCACACACCCTCTTCCTGTCTCCATCCCTCTTTGTGTGTGTGTGTGTGCGTATACGTGCGTGGTTCTGTGAGAGCAACCAGCGCTACGGACGTCTCGGGACTCCCCTCCACGTCGGTCTTGTACGGGGTATTCCAAGGCGCGTTTGTGTGACAGAGTTCCGACGTCTTCAACGACAGCGTCAGCATCACGGGGAGCCACTCGCACACCACATTCGAAGGCGCACATACCACAAACCCTTCCAGAACACGAACGCGTCACGAATGATTGTCTTGCATGTCCGCAGGAAGGTAGTATGCCGTGCACGTGCGCGCGCGCGAGAGAGGATGCCCCGCAATCGTCCCCTTCCATCCGCCATCCATAGGTTCGCTACCTAGACCCTCACGTGGCAGTCAGTAGAGCGCCTTCTTCAAGTACGCTGACATTGCCTCCTTCGTCTCCTCGGAGCCAAATCGTCGCGCCAGCTCGGCAATGTACAGCCAAACTGCTCTCTGGCGCTGCAGTCTGCGCAGCGGTGACCTGGCCACCATCTCAATCACGGCGTCCACCTTGGCCGCGTCGCAGTGCACGTGGCCCAGCACCTTCAGCAAGTCGTCGTCCGTGTCCGAGGAAGAGATGCGGCTGTTGGACAGCTTGGTGAGAACGGCGTTTGTGACCGTCTTCTCCATCCACGCCGGCAGAGTCCTTGAAAGCCCCTGCGCGGCTGCTTGGGAGGCGGGCGTTGTGTGGGGAACAGCAGCCTCGAGGTGTCCTTGCTGGAAGAGCTGGGCTCCTTTCAAGATGCTGTAGAGTCCAGCCTTCTTGATGCTGATTGCGAACAGCTCAAAGTCCTTCGCCGTCAGAACCGCCTTGATGGTGACCATGCGCTCGAATATGTACACGAATTCACCATACACGGAAAGGACAGCCTTCCCCACCTGCGGGAGGTCCCCTTCGGAGAGCTGTTCCCACCTCGGCGATTCGCGGTGCCGAGAAGATATCGCTCCTTCCGCCCCTCCTGCTGCGAGCGTCTCGGACCACTTCATGGCTCGCTCTTGGCGGGCCTCACGAAATTGCTCCTCTCGATCTACTGCCACTACCCTGGAGGCGAGCAGCTCCAGCACTGCTGGGTACTGCACCTTATTGCCTCGCATGCGCAGCAGAACGGTAGACTCCAGCAGCCGGTCTGCTATCGAGCTGGGCGCCACTTGCAGCTGAACGAGCCGGTCCACCTGCGCACAGAGAAGATTCATCACGTCGCGAATGCGCTGGCCTTGCAGCGACATCTCTTCGTAGCGCCTGCTGAGGGCGTAGAGGATGTCTCCCATCGCGGCCACTTCCGCTGCCCGAACGAGTGTATGCTGCGCCTCGCACGTGGTCGTGAAGAGTTCAACAAAGTCGTCCAGGCGCAAGCTCTGGAATACGGCCGGCGCCTTCGCAGCAGTCTTCAGAGCCGCCTTTGCTAGAGGAAGCGCGTAAGCGCCGGCAGCGCCACGATCGACTAGGCGGTCCAGCACCACCTGCAGAAGCGTCGAGGACTGGCTTCGCGTGTGACGCACGACCTTGAGGAGAACAATGAGCTGCTTAGCATTGAGGTGCGGGACAAGTGGTATGAGGAGCTCGTCCATCATGCGGGTCGCAGAGACGCTGAATGGAACCCCCAGCTCCCCGGTGAGGTGAAGCAGCTCAAGAAACTCGTCCATATGCAGGTCTGCCACCTGCCGGATGCGGCGCGCCACCACTGACTTGGGCAACTGCACGGGCTTTTGCTGTACCATGCCCAGATGTACCTCTGTGGCGCTCACCACGGAAAATGGCTTGATGCTCGGCTTCGCCGCCGCCGCCGCCGTCTCGCCTTCACTGTAACCGCTCGCATGCCGGTTGAAGTTCGCTGCCTCCAACTCGAAGGCGACGTTACGCAGCGTCTGGTCCGCCAGCCGATGCAGAACGGTTGGGTTGCCATCCCACTTCGCCAGCTTCAGCACCATGAGGAAGCGGTAGAGCTGGCGGGTCGTAAGAGTACTGAAGAAGTGGCCCGCGCGCGGCGCTTTTGTGGACGACGGCGACGATGCGGGAGAGGTGGAAAGGGCGCGGACGGAGGTGGGCGTGCCGTCCTCCGATGCTGCGGCGTCCACGCTGCTTGCGAACTCCCCCTCCAACGCCTCATTCATGCTCACCACACGCTGCACCATCGTGTCCCAGAAGCTCGCTGGCGCCGGACACCCCGTCAAGTGCACCGACCACATGAGCCCAATCAACCCCTCCGCCTTTGCGGGCGAGTGTGCGCCTTGGCTGGCCCTCATCGCAAGTGCCCCGATGAAGGACGAGATGTCGCTGAGTGGCTCTGTCGCCTGGCCCTTCGCGCGCCGCCGCACAGCGGACTTCAAGGCGAAGGCACAGTTGTTCAAGAGTGCGCGCGCGTCCTGCGGTTCGAGCTCATTCTTCTGCAGCGCCTCTGTGGCCCAGCTGCGGATCAAATCCATCACGTAGGGTTGACGGACGCCGCAAGTGACGATGGCGAGGTCATCGGGCCAGCGATAGCGCAGCAGACGACTCGCGACAACGAGTGGCACTCGTCGCTCCTCCACGAGGGTGCAGGCCTTCCTAAGCAGCGCGCTCTTCTCCAGCCCACTGAGTTGAACACGCCGCAGCTGCCGCTGCAAGTACGCTGCACGCTGACGCGTCGCAAGAGATGGAGACTGCGCCTGCTCCTCCACCCGTGCTTGCTGTCGAATGTAGGAGACGGTTAGGTTCACGTAGCGGGTGCAGTCCTCCGGCGTCGCGAGCAGGCGGGCGTCGTGAAGCACCTTGGTCAAATCATGCCTGCTCTTCACACTCATTATGTTCTTGATGCGACGCAACGAGACGTGATCGATCGGCAGCAAAAGGTGTGCGTCGCCTGCGACACCGCTGGAACCGTACACATACGGCAGCAGTTGGGACACCAGTGAGGCCCGGTGCGGCTCTTCACCACCAGCCTCCTGTGCATGCTCCGGATCGGCTGCCGGTGATGCATCATTCCTGCCGCCGTAAAGGCCATCAGCATGCTCCTCCTGCGCTAGGACAGCTTCCGCGCTGGCGTGTCGTAGGGTTGTGCAAACAGCTGCGGCCGCTGCCGCAGTGCTGCCACGAACACAAGAAAAGCGAAGCACCGTTGCAAGTTGGGAGTAGAGTCGCTGAGTCCTCATCTCGCATACACCGGAGCACGAGACAGATAAAGGGCACAGAGGAGTGAGTCAACCAAGGGAGGATGTGGCGGACGTGCGGGCGGGCAGGCGGGAGAGTGTCGGTAGAAGCTGATGAATGCGCGCGCCTTCCTGAGAGTAGACTGTGCCAATGAGTGGCACGTCCACGTCGACGGTTCCATTGGGGTCACAGAGAGCATGGGGGAGCGGCGTGCGCATGTGTGTGTGTGGACACGAAGGAGAGAAGTGTGCACGTCAGCGCATCAGTGCCATGGAAGCGTGAAGAAAGGGGGCGGAGGGGGGGGCAGAGGAAGGGACGGATGGAAAGAGAGAGGCACGAGTGCGCCACAGAGGAGGGGGCTCGCTGGCGTGTATGCGAGTGCGCGTCGTGCTACCCACACAGATGCATGGAGGCATGGCATCGCTTGAGTGACTCCAAAAGGGAGTCCGCAAGAGAGAGAGACTGACAAGGAGCTATATGGTGAGTAAGCATGGCGGCGTAGTCAGTGTGTGCAGCACCTGAGTCGCCGTGATCCGCGAGTACGCGCCGCAGCAAAAGTCACAACCAAACGGATCCTTGTTACCTTCCGCGGTACTTCCACATTTGTGAGGCACTAGAGGGTACCGGCCACCTGTGACAGCACCTCAGTGCGCGCTTCGCTCTCCTGCATTCTCCGCTGGACGGTAGGGGCCGCACTGCAGGCAGGGCTGGCAGCCCATGCAGGTGCGCCCGCACCCCAGACAATTCCAAGCAATGCGATGCGCATCACCGCAATCCTCCAGCGCTGGGGGCATACTGAACAGGGACACGGATGCGGCCGAGCGATGGTGTTTGGAACGCCGCTGCCAATTTTGCGGCACTGTCGGCGCGTGCGGCGAGGTCAGCCGTTGCCACGCTGCCAGCTGGAAGTGCGTAGCCACCACATACCTTTCCAGGCTTTCTGGGCGAGAGGCGGCCGGCTTGAATGCTTGGACGTGGCAAAACAGCGCTTGCGTGGCTGCGAGGACTTGCGCAAAGTGATCGCTCTGCAGTACCTTGGAGACGAAGCACACGGGAAGCACGGCAGACGACGATCGCGGTGCAGAGGTGCTGCGACTGATAAGTCCTTCAGGATTGCTTGACCGGTGCGGCACCGCATCGGTGGGGAGGTCGGATATGAGACCGTGCCGCTGAAACAGTTTACTGCCCAACAGCAGAGAGCTCAGTGCCATTTGGTTTTGCGCGTAGGTCACGGAAAAGGCGCGCTGCCCCTTCACGACAGAGACCCCGTCGTGGAGGACCATGTCCACACACCTCGTCTGAGGTGCGGTGTGCGCGGACGACAACACGCGCGGTGGTGACGTTGGTGGCGCTCTCATGAGGGATAAGGCACTTTGTACGGTTCGCAGGATTCGTTGGTGCTGGAGGATGTTGCCTCGAACGACGACAAGGCCCGGCATAGGGTCGATGGGCCGCTGATCCACGGCAACGACCATCGGAGACAGTGCCGACTTCGGCGCGTTCTCTGGAAGGTGCATCAGCTCCAGTGCCACCTGCGCGAATCCGCCGGGAGCCGCGGCCAAGTCCACCACCGTGGATGGGCGGAACCGGTGAAAGATGCGGTAGCGGTCATTTATCTCCACGAGCTTCAGGGCGGACTGACAACGATACATAAGTCACGGTTCGATGCGGACAAGATGGGAGGAAATCGGGCCGTCCGCACCACTTTCGCACGTCTCATACGCACACGGTGCGAGTGATACGTGCTGTGAAGAGTGTGTGTTTCTGTGTGCGAAGGTGGGCAAGCGTCACGAGCGAATCGGAAGCAGAGAGATGGGGAAAAGTCTTCTGACTGTCACACGCCATGCTCTCACGCGTATGCGTGTGGCGGCGATCAAACGCGAGACAGGCACTGGAAATACGGTAGGCACCACCTCTCACATTGGTGACCAATGGTGCGTGCAGCAATGCACTGGACAAGGGCACAAACGCGATGTTTGCGCTGCGTGACCTAGAGACGCACAACCGCCCATACATGAAGATACAGCTAAGAACGTGCGAGTGTGTTTCATGGGCACGCGTTGGTGCATGTGAGGCCGCAATAACAACCGAGATGCAATCCCGGGCGCGCAGAGGGAGGAGAGAAGGATGAGAGATGAAGCAAGCACACACATCAAGCATACTGCACGACGAGAGGGGGGGGGGACGGGCGGCGGACACGCGGAAACGGCACACGCGCCGCTCCACGCAAGAGTCCGCAAAGAAACAGAAAGAGGGGCGGCGCTGATGCTGGGGTGGTGACGAGAGAGTGAATGCGGTGTGCGAGGGGAGGGGAGGGGGCTGGCGAGGGGGCGACGGCACCGAATCATCTCCCACGACGCAAGACGAGACGTAGACGTTCGTGTGCGTCGGCAGGGACGCATGAGGTTGAGCGAAAAGGAGGAAGAAACGGAAACACGAAGAAAGCTGCACATACCAACACATGCAGAGAAACACAAATCCTCTATGGACAAGGCTGTGGGCACACAAAGAGTAGAGGCACCGAGTCAACCTGCAGGGGACCGCACAACGACTGCCTGTCTTCCTACTGCCTTGCCGCTGCGGACGTCAAGCGTGTCAAGCACGCAGACATGAAGTGCACAGAGGGGGCAATCAACCCACCCCCTTTTTTCTCGTGAACACGGACAAGGACACTCCTGAGGCCTGTAGTGGTGGTGGTAGTGTGGACACACATAAGAGGCCTCTTCCCCTGGATGGGACCGGCACTGATAACAACCACAATGCGTCCATGGCCACACCAGCACGCGTATACGCGTGCACGGTCCCACTCAAACGCTGTCGTGCATGCTCTTTTTCCACGTGCGAGCAACGTCCACACCCTCCCTCTTTTCCCTACTACTTCGTGTAGGTACTACTCGAATGAAGTCATTGGTCGTAGAGACTTCACGAGTGCTTCAGTAGCCTCGCTCGTGCCTGCGCGTGCGTCACCGTTGATAACCCCTGCGACGGCAAGCGGTAAACCTGCGTACAGGGTCGTCCATCCTCGCTGGCACATTGACTCCACCGCGGGCCTGAAGAGAGCCGCCATTGTGTCTCTTGCACCATCTTCACCGCTTTGCACCGCCTTCTCGAGCATGTGGTTTACCACCTTGAGTATGCCGGGGTGAAGCTCTGATCTTGTTCGATGTCCCACCATACCGCCACCGCCTCTCCTCCCCGACATATCCGACAGCGTCCGCTCAACTCGCAGAGTTGCTGGAGGGGCCGGGGCAGCAGCAGCAGCAGCCGGTGCGGCGGCGGTGCTGGAGGGAAGAAACAGACTGCCTGTCACGGTGTGGGAACGCTTCAGCAGCGTGTGGTGCAGCGGAAGTGGCGCTGCACAGACGAACTGCGGGGTGCCGTTTCGACTTTTTGGCAGCGGTGAAGGGCCGCCGAGAGACGAGAGGCTGGTACGCGTGACAGAAAACTCGTGTGCCGGGCGCAGCGGCGGCGATGACAGCTCGCTAACCTCGCCAGGGTGCCTCTTCGAGGCGCCAGCGACAGCCGCCTTGATTGCCGGAGAGCGTACAAAGAACGTGCCCGTCGGCAAGGAGAACGCCGCGTTCGTGCTGTGAAGAGCCTGCGGATGCCCATGCTGCTGGCGGCGATGGATGCGCCGCCGCCGCTCCTCCAGCTGTCGAGTCAAGCGAGCCAGCTCGCACTCGTACAGCTGTTCCACAACCCTGGCGGCGGGATCGACACGGACGCTGAGCTGCGCCAACGCCTGAGCCGCGGTGCTGTAGTTGTTCGAGAGATCCCACAAGAAGCGCATGAGACGCACCAATGCTTGCATATCCTCCCCATTCTCCTTTCCCGCTGCGTCGAGCTCGAGGCTCTTCTGCATGACAACCGCCTCGATCCACTCCAGCTCACTAAGACGCTGTGAGTCACGCGATGGCCGCCCGCTTAGAACCTGTGCGGAGAGGCAGTTTACCAACACCTCGAGTATACCCAAGCAAAACACCGCCACCTCCATCACGTCCGGCGTGACTGAAGAGCCGCCAGAGATGGCCCTCCGGTACAGCTGCGTGACCGCCTCACTCAGCCATGCCGGTAGCGACTCCGTCGGGTAGATGTCAGCGTCAGCTCGCGCGTTGCCAAAGCAGCTCCACTTGAAGCGCACAGCGGAGGGGGTGTTGCCACACAGGAAAAGAGACAGTGGCAGCGGACACCCGTGGATGAGGTCGGCGTGATGAAGCACCCGCAACCCTCGCAGGCCCTGTGTCACGGCTTCCAGCCAGAACCGACCGCTCAGCACCCCTGCGCCAACTACGGATGAGGATAGCTCATGCGCTGAGAAGGCCCCGTGCGTTCCGCTGCAACGCCCGGCAACCTCCGACAGTGAGCCACGGGGGAAGTACTCCAACTGCAGCAGATGAACCTCTGGATTGATGCTGTTCTGCGGTGGTGTGCTGACACTGTAGTAGCGGACAATGTAGTCTTCCGCCTCCATCCTGTCATCTGCAGTGAGAACTGCCGAGTACGGATCCCGCGGCTCAAGACGGGCCTCCCTGTTCGTTGTCTCTCCGCTCGACGGAGGGTTTACGGAAAGGGTAAGACAGCGTAGCTCGGCAAGGTTGAAGACTGCGGCAGGCACTTCCTTCACCGCGTACGGCAGACCGTTGAGCCGATGCATCGCGAGCCATGTGACGCCGTTCACCTCGACGCACAACGGAATTGCGCGGCGGCCGTTTTCTTGCTTCGCTGCCCGGACGTCGCCTTCTCCACAAGTCGTGGCGATTCGGTGCAGGAACTGAAAGACGTGGTGGGCCTGGAAGCGATCGCCCGGCACCTCTTCCTCGCTTGTGTCGGTTGTCTCCAACGGGTCTGAAAGGGACTCTGTCAGGCGACAGCCGATCTGTGCGGTGGCGGAGATGTCTGCGTGTTCCGAATAGGGGGCACTCGGGCTTGCGCCAGCCACCACGGGGGCCTGTGCCCCCCGTACCCACGAAGACTCAGAGGAGATGCACAGCTCTACTACCTCTCTCTCTGATGACGGGCGCGGTTGCAGCGTCGGGGGAAGAAACTGCAGCCGTGGTGAGTAGTTTGCCAAATGGCTCAGGTTGAAGGATGGAAGAGGCAAAGCAGCCGCCCTCGCCTCTCTGTCGTATGTTGCGAGGGCCGCCTCACGCTCCGGCGCCGGCTGCGCAGGAGGCGCACGCGCTATGTGGAACACCTTGAGTTCCTTTACAGGACTCGGCTGCACCGTTGCAGAGAAGCCGGTATTCGCGACGGTGTGACAAAGGTAGTTCGGCGATCCATAGCTGCTCCAGGTGCTGCCGCTGCCTCCCGCGCGTACGTCAAGAGAACTTTGAGCGTGCAACGCCATCTGAGTTCCCATCTCTTCAACGGAAGTAGGGTTGGAGGGACAGTGCGCCTCATCGCACCCGTCCCACGCCGCCGCCTCGTCTCCTTCGTCATACTCAAAATGCAGCGGTCGGCCAGCAAAAACCGTGCCGCAGCCCGTGGAGGACTCGGAGTACGAGTCCATGGCGGTTGAGTTTTTCGTAGGACGTTGTGGCAGAGGCGAGGCGTTGTCGCTCGTCACACACTCGCCCCGCTGTGGCTGCTTCAGCAACGATGCACTTGTCCAGGCATCGCACAGCTCGCTGGAAGAGGCCGCCTCGATGGGGGCCACCAACGGCGTCGTTAGCTGCACCTCGTGACAGAAGGGACTCTGTGCAGTGAGCGGCGCCATTTCTGACCGCGTCAAGCTTGCCGAGGCACCAGGACAGACGTCAGGGGTCGACGACAACGACGTCGTAGCTGCGTTTGTCTGCGCATCCGTGCGGATTACGCTTGTGGGCGGCTGCACATCTACCGTCTGCGCTGCTGGCGGTGTGGTGCGGCGGTCACATCTATCAGAAACGACTCCTGTATCATGCAGTGTGGTGGCCTTGTCCTGCTCGAGCAAGACGCTCCACGTTCGCCCGTGTTTCCCGCTGCTGCCACTCGCAGAGAGGGAGTGGCTCGCTAGAGAGAGCCACTCGTCCGTGTCAACGTCCGGAATAAGGAGAGTGGCAAGCGGGCCCTGGGCAATGGACTCCTCCATCTGCGCGCGGTGCGAGACAACTGGGCGGTTCGAGGGAGGAGGTACGAGTTGCTCGTACAGGACGACTGCCGCGTCGGGGCGGACGGCAGTTCGCTGCAGAGCAGTCGCAAAAGTCGTCTGGTTTTCGGATAGATCGTGCTCAGAGAGAACGACGTCGGGGGAGGCGCTGTCAGGCGCTGCGCCCAGCGTGAGCACCGAGAGGTCGGTGGCGTACGGCTCGAGTGTCCGGTAGAGGCTGAAGGGGTTGCGGCTGGGGGCAAGGTAGTCGCGCTCTGCGAAGCTAGCAGACCCACCGTTGATCAAGAATCGGCACGGGTTCAGCTGACTGGCGCCTTTGACCGGATCGATGACGTAATGGGACACATACTGCTGCTGCTGTGACTCGAAACTAAGGCTCTGCACCTTGGAGCGGAAGGACTGTAACGGGGTCGTCTGGCGAGAAAAGGCACGGCGGGCCGACCTCTGCGGGGTGATAGACTGGGAGAGCAGCTGTGAGCGGTAGCGCGAGTGCGAGTGGCCTAGGCTGTACTGTGTCATGGAGTTGTCATGGAGTCCTACCGGTCCAGGAGTGCGGTTTCCTAACGGAGTATGCGGCGACGCGGGAGTGTTGCAGCGGTCCAACTCCTCGGGCTGCACTTCGGAAACAGAGATTGCTGTAGCAGCTCCGTCGTGGTCACTGACAGAAACGGATCGCCGACCAGCAAAGGAGGCAACGTAGGGCCTGGCGAGGCCGGGGGAGGACACAGAGAGGCTGCGACTGGCAAAGCTCACCGATGACAAGCTACGAGGTGTGTGCGGACTGTTGTAGGGGTCGTGGCAGGGGTGGTTCGCAGCACTGCCTGAGTCTTCGTGAAGATGCTGCAGCACCTCACCGACTGTGTCCTCAATCTTTTGTGGTGGGCAGGTTGGAAACTGAGCCGGGTGGCTGAGACCGTACCACGGCATCTTTTCAGAGTCGCTTAGGTCTTCCCGCGAGGCTTTGGCACCGAGGGCGGACCATGTCTCTGTGGACAGCGACACCTGCGGGGTTTCTGGCAGCATGGGACTCGTGATAAAAAGTCCGCCAGGGAACACCCGCGTCTCCATTTCGGCCGTTGGCCCCTTCGCGGCGGCGGCGGTGCAGTCCACCAGAGAGCGAAACGGCGTGGTGCGGCTGCGGGGCTCTGTCGTTGCCGCAGCTGCGGATGCTTGTTCTTCCTCGAAGACGTTCGTGGAGTTCCGCCGTAGCGGTTGGATGGGGCTGCCGAGAGCTTCATGGTCCGACACGGCAGTTCGTGGTGGTGTAGGATTGCCCTTGGTTTGCATAATGAGCGACAGGGGCCTTTGTGGCTGTTGCTGCCGTTTCTGCTGGCGCTGAGGAGTGTCTGCCGCGGCAGAGATGCCTGTCAGGAGAGCTGTCTGTGACGGGGAAACAGGAGCGGTGTCGACACGTGAGCTACATCGGATCGGGGAGTGCGCAGCAGGCTGAGAGAGCGAGCACTGGCCACCAAAGCCGTTCGAGGCTGCGGCATCCGCCGTCGTAGATGGCGGGGTGCTCGTGGTGTGCGAAGCCAGTGAGAGCTTCCCAAAGAGTGAGCGTTGCAGAAAGCTGCGGTGGACCGGGGTGCCAAGTCGATTGCCCTCACTGGCGTCGTCGTCGTCGTTGTCCAGTTTGCATGCTCCGCTCGCCGAGCTGGGAGTAGAGGGCAGCGGCACGTGTGAATGATGTGCACAAGCACCGCCTCTTTCTGCGGAGTGCTGCATCGCCTCTTTCAGACAGACGCATGCGTCGTTGCAGTTTGCTGGATCTTTGACGACAACAGGCGTGGCAGCCGCAGCAGCAGTAACGATGAGGAAGGCAGGCGCTGCCTGAGGCGAGCGGTGGCCGTTCACTCCAGTAAGCCTCGGCGGCGTGCAGAGCGTTGCAGCAGCTGCTGGTTGCATCGCCTCTGGCCCCGCTGCCGCCGAAAAAGCGTCTTCCAAGCTGACGGAGACCTCAGCAGAGCGAGCGATTCCTTGCAGCGGGGGTGGGGAGGCGAGGCACTCCGGCGGCACCGTGTCGCTCGCGCGCGAAAGGGCGTAGGGAGAGTCACAGTCGGTGGTTTGTGGCCCGACTAGGCGTGCAATGGAGGAGCGGCTCGTCACGATCGCGTTTGCGCTTCTGGGGAACGATGGAGAGGCTCCGCCCTCCTGTGCCTCGCTGTCCACCGAGGGGCGGTAATGCGACAGATACGATGAGGAGGAAAGCGGCAGCACGTGCTGCCGCGTCTTGCTCGACCACTCAGACCGAGGCGACGGCCCGCCGGATGCAATGGAAGACAGAAAAGAATTGTCTTTTTGCAGAGGCGGCACAATGGCGCTCAAGACGCTGCCGGTAGTGGTGGTTGCCGTGAAAGCTGCTGTTTTTAGGCCAACGGTGGTTGCATCTGCGAGAGCCGCTACACTGGCCTTCCCCAGTGGTGAGTCCTCCCAGGTGTGAGAGGTGGTGCTGGGCTGTCGAGGCCCGACACCAGGCCGTATCGGCAAGTCGCATGACGAAGGTGAGGAGGGATGCATTCCTGTTATCGTGTTCTATGACGGTCTTGCCGAAGACTGCTTTGGAGAGACCAAACAAAGAGAAGCAATGACGTGACCACACAGTACCCGCACTCACCCCACGTGAAGCGAAGATGCACCCCCCAGGCAGCTCAATGAGCTGCACGACAGCAGACGCGCCACCCTCCGCGCTGATGGAAGGCAGGGTGGAGGAGATGATGAGGCAGTGATGGCAGCGTCGCTACAGGCGAAGAAGGAAAGGACGAGTTCGTGCGGAGGGGGAAAGGTAGCGTGTGCGTGTGCGTGTGTGTGGGGGGGGGCGGGTGTGCAAGCCGAGAAAGCGAAGCGGAAAAAAAAGAAAGCAGAACGAAGAATCAAACACACTCAATGGAAGCCGCTACACCGCTATACATGGGCGCATGCATGAAGAAGCGTGCAACTGCGCCAACACTGCCCACAGCCATCAACGAGACGTAAAAGGCGTGCGGGAGCCCACGGACAGAAACGGCCTCTCGGCAGTGCCTTCCGGAACAAGAGCAGGAGGCTCAGCAGTGGGAGGCGTGAGGGCAGAGGCACTGAAAGGAAAGGGGAGGGGGCCTGCACGGTCACAGGAGAAGACGCTCAAAAAAAAAGCCTGGAGAGCGAAGCAGGTGTGAAGTAGGAGTCGTACATCGAAACGATGGGCCACATTCGGATCGGGGAGGCGGGAGAGGGAGCGAGAGGGAACCGCACAGAGGACTCGATCGGCAGTCAGTCAAACAGGCACGCACCAGGAGAGTAGGATTCTAAGCGGGGATTCAAAAAAGACGAGGAGGAGGAAGGGACAGTAATAAAGAAAAACACAAGTGCACGCGAAGTCGGCAGCACAGCACAGACGGGCGGGGATGATGGGAAGGGAGGAGGAGAGTGGGGGAGGGGGATGATGGAGGCAACGGTCGGAGGTGAACACGGTGGACCCAAGAAGGTTTCTTTGTTGTTGTTGTTGCTGTCTACACTCTTGCGTGCTGTGCTTCACGCCAATGTGCAGGGATTTCTGATGCACAGATGGATGTCTAGAGTGGTGCGGCAAGGGAGGTAATAGTGATGGAGGCTCTATGATGATTTGGTTAGACACGAAATGCTTTCGTATGCGTCTCGGAACACGCCCGCTGAGGGAGTTGGTGGGAGCAGACGTCACAACAGACAACACTTCAGAGAGGTGATGGCGCCTGGTCGTCGGTGCGCTGCAAGAGGAGAGAAGCAAGGATAGACAAAGCAGCAGAAGAGGAGACCAAGAACAGCATGAAAGAAAAAAGAGAGGGAGGAGGAGAGCAGGGAGCTTCTGCAGTGGTTCGGTCGTCCCCTTGAACGAAGAGGAATGCCGACAGACACGCACACGCACACACGCCCTTCTCACTATCGCTGCAGCTGTATGTAGAGGATAATCGCGAGGAGGACGATGGAACCTATAAAGGCGGTGATTGAGATAGATAGATACAACAGGAGAGGGGAAGGTCGCCGGCACAAAGGAAAATTTGTGTTGGCGTATGTGTGGTGGCGGAGGAAGACAAACGCCCCCGGGGCAGAAAGGGTCGCGCTAAAATAACTGAGAGCGAATACAAGGAGTGAGATAATGACAGCAATACGGAGACAGTGCCCCTCCCCCTCCTCCAGCCGTGGCGAGCAGGGAAGGAAGTGGTGGTGGAACCGGTATAAATATATGTATATATATATATGCATATGTAGTGAGCGAGAGAAAGGTACCCTAATCGCCTACCAAAGCAGCGGTGCTGCGGGTGGAATAGATGTGAAGAGTAATAGGACAGGAGGTGGAAGAGAGGAGGGGGGGGGGCAGATGGTCAGTGTGGACGGAGCTGTCTGACGAGATGAAGCGTATGAGGCGCGTAAAACTGTCAGGACACATCGGTGCACCTAATCAGCGAAGCGAAAGCGGTCAACCAGGGCCGCACAGTGCCAGCGTCACACAGCAAACTGATGAAGCTGAGGGGAGGGGAAGGGGGGAATGGACGTACACGTCATGTAACAAGCAGCACACTTCTCCTTCACCGCTGCTCTTTGGTGTGCCGCTTCAGGACTGAAGATGTCGCACACGAACACATACACGCTC
Source organism: Leishmania mexicana MHOM/GT/2001/U1103 (assembly GCF_000234665.1). Classification (NCBI taxonomy): domain Eukaryota; phylum Euglenozoa; class Kinetoplastea; order Trypanosomatida; family Trypanosomatidae; genus Leishmania; species Leishmania mexicana. The sequence continues at coordinate 255,277 of NC_018334.1, forward strand.
AACGAGAGACAAGCACGCACCCACGCACACCTCTGAATAGTACATGATGTCTATCAAACAAGGGAAACCAATATCTGAGGTGTGGGAGAGAGACGACGCGGCCCGCATCACCGTTCGAGACGTTGGAGTGGGGCAGGAAGGTCACACCCGGGCACAAGTCCATCACCCTCTCCAATCCCATCGCCACGCTTCCCTCCTCCCCCCTCCCGTCGGCTCTCTTTGCCTCACGCAGTCAGGGCAACAAAGTATTCCTGCACCACTTGCCGCCACTCCCCCTTCGGCGAGCCCACGGATTGGTCGACGTTGTCCACAGCGGCGTAGACAATCATGCTGAGTGTCGAGAAGTCCAGCAAAGGAATGCGGCTCGCCGAAGCAATGGGAATGACGACATTCACGGCAAACGACAAGAGCAGCAGGCGACGCGTGAGGTGCGTTAACTTCGCTCGCTGGTCCCGAGTGAGTCCGGCGTAATCGAGCGCGACACTGTCAACGGCGTCCAGGCCCCTGTGGGCGCCAGCAGCGACATTCTCGCGTGCACCTCTCCACGAGGTGGCGTGCAGTTGTCGGCTTGCCACTGCGGATTCCAACAGCGACCTCAGCGGCGCTGCGTTGCCTTGAAGAAGTGATTCGCGACTGTGCTCGATGGAGGCAAGCTCGACTTCAAACAAGCGAGCCAGAGACGGAAGATGGTCCAGCGCGATGGTGCCTTGCCGCTTGAGGTCCATCGCGTCAAATACCTCCCGCAGCACGCGGCTGCGGCGAATCGCCTTCTTGGGGAGCAGGGCGGTGAGCTTCGCGGAAAGCGGGGCTGCGCGGCTGTCGCGAGTCGGCGACAATGAGCGAGGAATCGAGTGTCCAACGGCGTAGAGGTCTGCCGGGTCGACGTACACAGCATCGCCGCCACGCTTCGCCGTCACCGTGAGGGAGGAGGGTATCGCTTGCTGACGAAGCTTGGTGGGAGAAAGGGTCTCCAGTGCCCCTGCCACGCTCGCCCGAGGCAGAGCTGCTGCAACCGTGCGAGACCCAGCGTCCTTTTGTACGCGGACGAGGTCAAAGAAGCTCGCCACTTGGTTTGGGGTAAGTCGCGACCCGTTCAAGAAGTACAGGTCAACTTCCGGGGCGCCGCTTTCAGGTACGAGAGTGCCGATAGCTTGAGAGAGCCGCTGCGAGGGATTTGCGGCTGACGTACGAGGAGGCCAGAGAATGCCCAAAAGGTTCGCGACGGAGGCTGCTGCCGCCGACTGCGCGATGCTATCAGACGGCACTCCGTGCGTAGCGGATGTGGCGGGCGGGTAAGGATTCGGAGATGACACGGCAGGCCCGGTCCGGTGAGCCGGATAGGGGGACGGCATATCAGCAGCAGCGGCGGGGGCGTAAGCGTCTTTGACGGGTGCCTGAAGGCGTCTAGCGCTGCCTGTCTGCGGTAGCGTCCAGGGCGCCTCTCTGAACCGTTTGCCTTGCTCACCTCCGCTCTTGGCGTCTTTGTCGCGCACCGCAGGTCGGTGCAGTGCTCCTTGTGATCGCGGTCTCATGCTGCTGTATCTACCTCCCATCGGTGTTGGCTGCGGGACGAGGCTGCGATTGTTGGGGGCGGGCATTAGAGCTTTCCACTCGTGCGACGGCGAGCTCTCCAGGAGCGTGCGATCCTGCCGACGGGCAATGGCGATGCGCTTGCGTAGCTCGACCAGCTCTGCACGTTGCCGTTCATTAAACTGGCGCCACTGCTCTGCCTCTTCAAAGGCACCGGTGACGAACTCGCCGCGCATCTCCAGCGCGTACGCGTGGTCGTCGGCTGTGCGGGGGTTCGCACCTCGGTATAGCTGCTGGTGGTGCCGGTAATACTGGTTCTCTCCTTCCCGGTTGACCGAATACACCTGAACAGGACAGTGGAGGGCGCCTTGACCGGCGGGTGCCGGGAACGCCATTTGCATCGCCTGCGTCGGCGAGGGGATGGCAGAGGCGATCGCTGTTGAGGTCTGACTTCGGGCCCCCGTGACGAGAGCCTCGGGTGGTGAATCCATCGACCCGGTGCTGCCTTCCTCTGTGACAGGTCGGCGATTTGGCGACTCACCTGTTGTCCAGGACGCCGTGGACTCCTTCGGTCGACGCTTCAGCCGTTCTTGCTGTTCCTCGTGCGTGGGGTGAGGAGACGAGGGCAGCCGAGCGCCCTTCTTCCTTGACAAGTTGCGGTCGCTCAAGGAGGCAGAGCGGCTCTTCGAGCCTCCAGTAGACGACACCAACGGCGCCCTAGCGGCCTGCGCGTCGAGAGGGGTGGACACCGCTGCCCTTTGGTACAGTGGCGGGTGAGTGGGGGTGCGCGAGGGAGACAGCTCTGCGTCCCCGCCGACTGGTGTGGGGGCGTGCTTGCGCGGTTGAGGCAGACGCGAGTGCTGAGTCTTTGGCTGTTGGAGGCGATTTGTCACGACGGTTTTTTTGGCCAGTTGAGAGGCTGTCGGTGAAGGTGTTGCTGCCGTGTCAGCCTCTCCAGCGGCGTCAAGAACACCGACACCCGCTGCGCTGCCCAGTGCCGCATTGATGCTGGGGGAGAGGGCGTCCGGAATTGGCGACGAAGTTGGAGTCGAACCGTGACCAAATACAGGCAGATTGTTTGCGGCGAGCGGGTGAGTACCACGGCTGCCAAGCAGCGGGTCGGAGCGCTCCATGGCACTCTCGTTGCCTGCGTTGTCTATGTCAAATCGAATCGACGGGCTCAGCGGCCGCGACGGCGGGCGACTGTGCAACGAGTGGGAGCGATTCGACGACGATACCTTCGGCGTCCCGGTGTCCCGCTTCGACGGGTACGCAACAGTCGCCCCCAACGGCAGGTTCTTGTCATTCGCGTCGTCTTCGAGCATGAAAGCAATGCTGTCGTTACCCACAGAGTTACCTGCACAGCTTTCCAGGGCAGAGGCAGAGTGACCGTCGCGCCTGGCAGGAATGCTCCCGCTGTTCATCGCCGCGAGGCTTCGGTTCTGGGGCAAGACGGGGGTGCTGATGCTCTGTATGAAGTCGCTGTCGTCCTCAGTCTGGAAGGCAATACTGTCCTCGTTGACTGTCGAATGCCGACCTGCTGATCCGGCGGCCGCTGCTTCACCGGACAGAGTTGAGAGAGGACAGAACGGAGGGGCGCTGTTCTTCACGGGCGCCGTGCACTTCTCTTTCTCGGGCTGCGCCGGCGAGGAGAGCCCGAACTCTATGCACTCCGAGCCAAGTTCAATGAAGCTGATGCTGGTGTCGGTAGGAACACAGCATTTGGCACTGGAGAGCGGCGGGGGTAGCGGCTCCGCCTTTTCCACGGGTGTCGAAGCACGAGGATTCACGCGAACCTTGGGACCAGGGGATGTACTCCGACTACCCGGCTCTGAGTTGAACTGAATGGAGCCGATGCTACTGGCGCGACTTAGTCGTTTTGCCCTCCCGGCCGGTGTTGCACAAGTGAGGCTCTGCCGAGTCGCCGGCCGCACCATTGCCGATGTGGATGAACGCATCGGCATCCCCGCCGCTGAGCCGTCCTCCTCGGCAAATAAAATGCTGTCGGTGTCTGAATCGGACATGATGTCGGCCTTGGTTGGCTTGCTGGCGGCTGCGGAGGGAGACGGGTGCGCGGTGGTGCCACCTGCCGCGGCACCGGACGCCGAGCTGTGCAGCGGAGGCTTTGAGCGCGCTGTTTTGGCAGTCTGCAGGCTAGGTGAATGCAGGCGCGGCATCGTGTTGATCCGTGGCCGTTTTGGCACGGCCGCCGGTGCTTTCGTTGGCTGCCGCGACAGGGGTGGGGAGTTGCCCTCCTCTGCAAACGCCAGCGATTCCTTATCACTGAGCATGTATGTCCGAGGCGACGTGTGAGGCAGGCACCCTACCCATGCACCACAGCGGTGAGAGAGGTAACGATGAACAGAAGGGCGGATGGAGTTGGGAACAGGGAGATCGGAGAAGGACCGCACCAAAGCAGAGATGGAGCATACACGAGGGAGGGGAGGGGAGGCGTGCGCCGACACGACAAGACAGAGTATAAAAGAAAAAAGAGGCGTGCCGAATGGTCCGTCTAATTCCTGGTAGCAATACCTTGCAACACCGGAGCAATGGCCACGGATGGGGAGGCAACCGCCGCCGGCTGCTGTGTGTGAGGATGCAGGCTCCACAGCACCTGAACTTTACTCACAGGGCGGGTGGCAGAAACACGGCATTCGCCGCAGAGGTGCAAACAGTAGAGACGCAGATTGATCGGGGAGTGGCGGGTAAGTGAAGAGAAAAACATGGAGGGCTGACGCTGATGACGATAGGGAAAGTGTTTCATCTCTAGTGTCTTTGGCGCGTGCGTGCTTGCCTCACGGTATGCTGAGGCATCAAGAGCGTCTGCAGCCATGTTTCCCCGCCCACGCGAGGCGGAGAGGGCGAGAGTGAGAGTCCCAAGTGGGCAAAGGGAGTATCGTGTTTACTTTTGTATTCGGTGTCTTTCCACGCACCACTCGCGCTTCCACACACTTCCCGCAGATAAGGAACAGACATGGAGAGAGAGAGAGACAAGGGGCGAAGGCAAAAAGGGGAGCGGCTGCATCGGTGCGGCAGGAGAGGAAAGAGGGCAGAGACAGAGGGGAGAAGACGCGGGGCAGGAGCCGACTCGTGAGCAGGACAGGAGACGGTGGCGCGTGGGGCTGCAGGGGGTGGGGTGGGGAGGAGGCGGATGCCAACGCCCCGGAGCGTGTGCAAGCACCCGAGACTCCTCTCCGTCGCCTCCTCCTCCTCCTGTCTGTGCCTTCCCATGACTGCTGGACAACACAGCCCTCCCACAGGTGTTGGGGTGCGTACGTGCCTTAGACGCAGGCAAATCGACGCGCATCCGAACTCAGGGCAACAGAGAGGCAGACAGACGGGGGCAAAGAATGAGGACAAAGAAGAAAACAAGACACACACACACACACGCACAAGCGCATAGAAATACACACGTATACGTCCATGCACACACGCCCACCCCCCCCCCGTGAGGTGGGGACTACCCCGAAGTCTACGCCAGGGAGTGACAGGCAACGCAGGAGAAGAATTCAGATAGAGGGTGGAGGGGAGAATAGCAACCGAGTGTAGGAAAAGCCCCAAACATACAAAGTAGTCGACAGAAGTGCACCGCAAGCACCATCACCGCACCGCCATCGGGCATGTAAAAGACGCAAACAGGAGAAGGGAGAAGACCATACAGACAGAAGCGCGTTCCAGAAGAGACGACCGATCGACGGTATGGGAACCTCTCTCTCTCGCTATATAAATATATATACACGTGTACACATATAGGCGGGAGGGGGGAGTGTGTGCGCATGCGCAAGAGCTGCACAAACGAACAGCACCCGGCCCCCCTCCCTCCCGGCTTGCGCCTGCAGCCTCTCTTCACACTCCTCACCCGTTGTGTGCATCTGTCTCTCTCTGTCTTTCTCCGCCACACGTAATCGGTAGCGATTTAACGGTATTAGAACCTTCACCCGTGGCTACTGCTTTCGCCTAGTACTGGTACGGCGGCTGCGGCGCGTAGCACTGTGGAGGCGGCTGCGTGTAGTACACCTGCTGGTTCGGCACTGGCGCTTGCTGGTAGTGGTTAGACTGCAGCGGTGGAAAGGGACCAGGCAGGTAGTAGCTGGGCTGCGGCAGAGGCGGGCACGGCTGATAGTAGCCCTGAGGCGGTTGCTGCTGGACGTACTGCACTGGCTGCGGCTGCGGAATATACTGAACTTGCGTCGGAGGCACGTACTGTATCGGCAGCTGGGGAACATACTGAGCTTGTTGTGGCGGGGTAGCGACGCATTGCAGTCCTAGGTTCTGTGGTTGCTGCTGCGGGACGAGAGCAGGCAACGCGTACGCCTGCTGCTGAGGCTGCGGCGGGGCGGTCTTCTGCCCTGGACGCCACGTGCCGTCCTCGATTGCGCGCTTTACCGGATCGCGGTTGCTGTCCGTTGTCACCATCCACAGTTCCTCCTGCTTGGGAAGCGCACCAAAGTCGACTGCCAACAAGCGCACGTGTAGCTCTGCCTGCGTCTTGGACTTTTCTAGTATGTACCACTTGTCCTTCACAATGCCCTTTGTCAGACCACCGAGGGATAGCATGTAGTAGCCCATGAGATCATCGTTGTACGTGCACTTGTTCCACACCTCCAGCCGAATCTGCGTGCTTATTTCGTCCGGGATGTGAAAGCGAAACGTTTCGTTCCACTCCGGGTCGAGGCTGTTCTTCACCACCTGCGTCTTGTACTTCTTGTCGCCCATGACGAGTCGCACAAAGGGGTCTGGCAGGCCAATCAGCTGGCAATCGTGCAGCTTTCGTGCTGCACACACCGTCACCTCCACCTTGCCCATATTCGGTGGTGAGAGAGGGGTGTCGACGAGATAGAAGATTCCTGAGGAGAGTGACAGGTGCGCCGTCGGAGACAAAGACTACGCCGTCACGCACATGTAGCAAGCCGTGGAGAGCAGAGATACAGAGTATGGAGGCAAGAGAAGATTGAAAGAGACGCCACCTCGTGCATCACTTCTCGAGGTGGCACCGGCCCACCAGCTAATGTGTGGTTGGGTGGGGGGGAGGGATGCGCTCGAGTCACGTTGTAACTTTGCCCAATCCGATGGACGGCGCAAGCGTGTGCATGGTTGCAGGTCACTTCGAGGAAACGCTATCCAGGACCTGGCCGCCGGCATCCGTAGCGATACATCGCTCTCACTTCCCCGCGTCGTAGGCACCTGGGCCTGCCACCTCCAGAAGTGGCTCAGCATTTGGCAGAGGGATCGGGAAGGGAAGAGGGGTGCTGTTTTGGGTTCCTCCCACACAAAGAGTGGGTGGTGGTGCAATGGGCCCTGAGATACCACGCACTCAGTTGAGGTGTCCCCCACCCCCCGCTTCATGAGGGGCAGTGTAGCCCTCCAGAAAAGGAGAACGGTGCGCATGCCACAAGGAGCGGGCGAGTTGCAAGGGTTCAGCAGTGCCTGCACCATCACCACCAAATGAGCGAGCCCGACAAGAGTGCGGGAGGAGAGAGGTGCATGGGGATCCGCGGAACACGCCCTCCCCCTCCCCCTTCGCCGTTGTAAGCGACGCTTCTTCTGCGTCCGAAAGCCGACAGGCTCGCACTCATCCTCCACAACCATCCCTCGGACCCCGTCTTTGGGCTTCTGCTCTCTTTACCCTGGCAGCCGATACGGAGGGTACACAGTCGGCTGGGTGGTGCTTGACGGCCACATCAATACGCCATCGCCAAGAATGCCTTGGCCAGAGGACTGTGGAGTCGCTGGCAACATCCCGGGCAGATGAGGGTGAAACATTCTCCCCCCAACGTTAGCGGCGGCTTCCGGTACGGGAGGGAACATCGAGTATAAAGGCAGCTGGCCAGGGTTGTACAGGTTGTCGCCACCCATGCCTCCAGGCATCGTCATAGTAGGTGCCAGGTGTCCCGCACCGCCTCCCCCAGTGGGCACACCCAGTGGGGCAAGGAGATTTACCAGTACCGGATTCAGCGTGCCCAGGGGTGCACCGTAGACGCCCGCTGCCGCGTACGGAGGCGCACTGGTCACGGTGTTACCCAGCATGCCCGTTGGGAAGGTCACCGGGTAAGCGGCGCTGCCGATCTCGTTCGCCGCGGTCATCGTTGCCTTGCTGCCTTGCTGGGGCGACCATGCTGCCATCAGGGGTGCCAGGCCCACCGCTTGCACCCGCAGCCGCAAGCTGAGCCGATGCCCGCTCCATCCGTAGAGGTTGCCCATGATGCTCGACGCCTCCTTGGTGCGCAGCAGAACCACTCGCTCCACCACTGCATCGAGGTTGCTGAGGGCATACCCGCCTTGCATCAGCTCCATTGGAACATGGTACGTGTACCGGGCCAGCAGATTCTCTGAGAGCGGAGCGCTACGCCACAGTTCAAGCTCAATGGCGGGGTAGAAGAGAGTAGTGTTGCTCTCCTCGGCCTCAGTGGCTCTTGGGCCATTGCCGCTCCCTGAGGGCTGCTGTTGGGCGACCGTGCTGTGTAGTGGAGGGGTCGAGATGGCAAGGGAGGAAGGCTGTGGTGTGTAGGAGACAGGAAAACTGCTACTGCCAGCCCCCCTCATTCCACCGGATGCTGCCGTGGACATGGGCAGTGCGATGCCACCGGGTATGTCACGCAGTCCACCACCAGCGCCACTGGCACTGCCGCTTAGGTGAAGTGGAGAGGTGTAGGGGGCACAGAATCCTTCATGAGGGCCTCCTCCGCCAGCAGAGGGCGGAGAGTGCGGACCACGCGGTGAGGTGGCAAGAGAGCTGAGTGGCAGCGCTGGGGGGACAACAAAGCGGAACATCTCGTTCCACACTAGATCATCTTCATTCTGCTCCTCGTACGCACCTGCGGGAGCGCCAGGCTGCATGGTTGAGCTTTGCAGCTCCGTTGCAGATGCTTCAGGCGGAGAGGACCACAGACAGCTGGTACGGCGCACTTCCTCTTGGCAACGAAGCACCACGTACAGCCCGTCAATCTGGAAGTCGCTGTTCAGCCCCTTTGGCATGTTGCCCTGCTGGACGAGGAGGTCGCACACTCGAATATCCACGTACGCCTCGCCCGTCGCGTCTGCCACGGCGCTGTACGGCTGTGACATGGCGGCTGTGCGTCTGAGTATGTGTGTGCGTGCAGCAACAAATTATCTGTACCTATTATATATGCAAGAATACGGGAGCGAGAGTCGAAAGGCCATGTAGTGTGGGTGAAGGCGGTGAGGAAGACAAGTACCCCTCTCTCTCACCTGTGCGCGTATAGTGTGACTCCATCAAGGAAACACCACCACCAACACCCATAGTCCATCGGCGAATAGAGAGAGGGAGAGTCAAAGGCACGTGCAATCGCACCTGCCGAGGCCACTGTAGCGGTCTTGCATAGAATATTGGCGCATGATCTGTGGTTTGTCGAGCGGCACCTCGGCTGCCTCTATCCGGATTCGTTCTGTGCTGCCAGTAGTTCTCGGCAGTGGACCTTTTCACAGCAACCTTTGTGATGCTTTCCTTGTTCTGTGTCCAACAGGCGAACAGCCGGACGCGCCGACGTCCACAGTACGCTCAAATCGTGCGACCACAACGTTATCGTCTCACACCCCGCCCCAAAGGCCCCCAAACGCTGCAGCATGCGCCACCAAAGCACAAACCACTGCGCCAGCGTATCCGACGGTCCCACATCCTCGCCATCTTGACCGCTGACCACCGGCCAGCCTCTCCACCCCCCACACACAGTATCCGCATTGGTTGTCCGGCTAGACGCCCTTCTTTCTGTCGGTCTGCCGAGTGGTGCGCTCGCCGAGGTAGTGCACGACGTCCGCGTAGGTGAGCAGCTCATGTTTCAGAAGATGGTCAGCCAGCTTCTTCATGTCGTCCTTGTGCTTCGTCAGCAATGCCAGCGTGTCAGCGTAGACCTCGTCCACGAGGGCTTTCGCACGCCGATCAAAATCATTCGCCTTGTCCACGCCAAACGGCTTTACCAAGCGCGTGCTGTTGCTGCCAGGCGGTGGATACACGGAGCCGGGGGCGAAAGACGAGACGTACTGATAGGCCATTTTGGCCACCTTGCGGAGGTCGTCTGAGGCGCCAGTGGAGAGGTGGTTGAAGAAGATCTGCTCAGCCGCTCGCCCGCCGAGCGTCACGCTGATCGAGTCGCGAATCTCTTTCGCCGTGCGTGTAAAGTTCTCGTTCGGCAGATACTGCGCGTAGCCCAGCGCCGATCCGCCGCGTGGGACGATGGACACCTTCATCAGCGGATCGGCGCGGTGGAGGAACCAGCCAGCCACGGCGTGACCCGCCTCGTGGTGCGCAACGACGTTCTTTTCGAAATCCGAGAGCACACGGCTGCGGTGCTCAATTCCGGCGAGCACGCGGTCAATGGAACGCTCGAGGTGGCTGATGTTCACGTGGTCGGCCCCCTCCCGCGCGGCGAGGATGGCACCTTCGTTGCAGACATTCGCGATGTCAGCACCAACGAAGCCGGGGCAGAGGTTGCTCATGCGCTGCGCGTACGCATCAATCAACCTCCGCTCCCTCTCAGACTTCTGTATGAGAAGGGAGCGAAAGTCGAACTCGTAAGCGCTGTTGTTGCTGCTGGGGCTGTCTGATGAGATTCCTTTGGCCTCCGTCGACACTCCTGCGATCGTGTCATCCTTTCGTTTGAGCTCCTCCTCGGTCTCGTGCTCCTCCGTCTTCACCTGCGACAGAACGAGACTCGTCTCCGTGGAAGCCGGCGACGCTAATGGCGGCGCAGTTGGAGCATCAACGCCTCCTGCTGCCCCATCCGCTGCTTCAGTCGTTGCTGTCGTCGCCGCAGAAGGGTCGCCGCACGTGTTGTCGGAGGTGAGCTTCAGTTTGCTGAGGTGGACCTTGAAGATGTCGATGCGCTCGGAGATGACTGGTGTGTCGACGTGGATGATGCGGTCAAACCGGCCGGGGCGGATGAGGGCCGGGTCCAGCGCCTCCTGCGCCACGTTGCTGGAGGCGAGCACCATCACATCGCCGCGTCGCCCGGTGCTGAAACCGTCCAGCTGAGTGAGTAGCTCGTTTAGGGTCTGCTCCTGCTCTTGCTTTTCGCCGTGGCCGGCTCCTTGCCGCTTCAGGCCTATTGCATCAATTTCGTCAATGTAGATGATGCAGCGCTGCTTGCGCGCCTCCTTGAACAGCTGCCGCACCCGCAGTGCACCCATGCCCACGTAGAGCTCAACGAAGTCAGAGCCGATCGCCGGGATGAAGCCGACCCCGCTCTCTCCCGCCACAGCTTTCGCGAGTAGCGTCTTTCCAGTGCCGGGGGGCCCGAGCAGGATGGCGCCGGTCGGGATCTTGGCACCGAGCTTTGTGTACCGCTCCGGGTGGCGCAGGAAGTCCACAATCTCGGTGATCTCCTTCTTTGGCTCCTTCATCCCTGCAATGTCGCGGAAGCGCGTGTTCGACGCCGTCTCGACGCGGAAGATCATCTCCTTCGCCTTCGTCTTCCCCTTCGTCGCCTCCACCGCGTAGCTCATCGACTTGCCAATATACTGAGAAAGGAACATGACAAACACCGGAAAGAAGATAAAGGGCACAACCCAGGCAAACGCGCCGACGCCGATGAGTGCCGTCTCGGAAAAAGGGCGCCCCTTCATGGTCAACTCCAGCTCCGCGGGCTTGTCGGCGGCCGTGGGCAGCTTGCTACCATGCTCGTGCTTTTCACCGTCTGCGGGGGTCGTTTTCTCGCTCTGCTGATGCTCCGACTTCCAGACCTGCTGCCGAGCGGCGCGGTAGTTATCCGCCAGCTCGTCCATGTGACTCTGCGTGTCGTGGTCGTTCACAAGCCCCAAGTACACCTTGGCGTCGTCCATGTACACCTGCAGGTAGTTCTCGTACAGCACTGCCTCCTTGATCTCACCAGCGCGCTTGTTCAACGAGGCCCATCCCGTATGGGTGCCGCTCGGCCGCGCCAGTTGATACAACACCACCGTGATGGCGATCATGATGAGCACAAAGAGGCATGTGCGTGGCACAATCCAGTCCTCGGGCTTATCCTCCCCCTCATCCGCCACCTCCTCCTCCTCGCCTTTGCCGTTTTCTCCGCCACGGCGGCCGCCGTCCTTGCTCAAGAGCACGCCCCTCATATGACGAGCCGTGTTCGAGGCGCTGCCGATGGGTCGCTGACGAAGCGTTTGGAAGAGAGCGGTGAGCTTCTGGCTGCCTTCCACGCTTGCAGAGACGTCTTCGACATGAAGAGGCGCACCGATATGGAGATGCAGCCGGTCCGCATAGGAGAGACGGCGAATGGTCGCCATTACGTCTGAGAGTGAAGTTGGTGTGCGAGGGGTCTGCGCTGGCTGTGTTCCGGTGACAGGCACACGTGTGTAGCGGGACTGGAGCGCGGTCGAGAGGTAGCTTGGCGTCATAGCTGCGAGTGACTGCATTGTCGCCCATCGCTGCGCCCATGCCCTGTGCGGGGCAGAAACTGCCTGAGGAGCTGCTGACGCGCTGGGGGCCGCGGCGGCAGAAGAGAAGGAGCTAGCTGAAATGCGAGACATGGCGCGTGTTGCCCTGCAGAGCGCAGACGGCTGGTGCGCGGCATGTGCGCTGGCACCGATAACCGGGACAGGACCTCGATAACGGCGTGAGAACATCTGGGAGGAACTGACTGAGGAAGAGAGAGAGTGGGGTCCAGACAAGTGGAAGAGCAACGAAGAGACGCCGGCACTTTTACCTCTTAAAAAGGGGAGACAGGCAGACACTGAGTGCGACTGCGATTATGTTGTCCGGCAACGAGGGCTGATGGCGCCTCTGACGAGATGCTGAAGCAGTTGGGGCGTGCCTCCCAATTAGATTACGCACGCCCAACGTCGTAGGGCTTCTTTGTGTGTGTGTGTAGAGGGAGCCGTTGGCAGTGCGCTGTTGAATGCAAAGAGAGACGGTGCGGGTGAGGCAGCATAGGCGAGGGTGACGGTCAAAAAACAGCAGAGCAAAGGGATCCACGGGGCGGGGCAGCGCGCACCGCGTGGGTTCCAGCACAGAGGCGGAAGGGGATCAGCCATGCCAGTGATTGCACGTGAACAGCAGCTCCACACCGGGTCATCGTTGTGAGAGGGCATGTTGCTGCTCTCTCACTTGCTTCGGGTACTCGGGCTAGCAGCGTACTCTTGCACCGGGCTTCCTTCGTCATTGCACCTCGCCGCTTCCCCTACCCGCTACAGAGCTTTCAAGGCGTTGCGTTCCTCTACAAGCAGGCAAAACAAAGCCAGCTTCTTCCGGTCACGCTATCACGTCTGCTCGCGCACATGATAACCATCACGAGCTCGACAGTACAAGAGGCGAGATAAGGATAGGGAAGGAGACAAGAGAGATTCAACAACGGCATCGGCGCAGTGGCACATGGACAAAAAGAAGGTGTTCCACACTTTGAGCACGTCGCTTTTCCTTTCCCAGGTGCATGCCAGCCTCCGCATGTTGGCGCCACGACGTTTCTTCCCTGCCCTCCGCAAGTGTCCATTCCATCACGCATAACCCAGAAAAAGTGTACGTGTACGCCACCGCAGATCACCTTCCTTCGCAGGCATACGGCAGAGGCAGAGTGACGGAGGCACCGCTACAGAAAAAAATAAGACGTAACGCAGAGTGAGCGGCTGTGCACGCTCGCCAGCACGTCCGAGTGCGGAGTTGACGTGCTGCGGAGCAACCGAATCAACCAGAGTAGCTGAGCGAAGACGCGCATCACGACGATACGTGCGGTGAAACGAAGACACTGGCGCACGACGAAAAAACACTGCCGTATGAAGAGCGCCCCGCCCTCCTCACAACGCCGTTCCTCTCGCCCCTCCTGCAAGCCCTTCCGTAGTCACGTTGGTGGCCTTAAGCACACTGTGGTGTAACCCTTCGCTCACCCTCCGCACACCATCTTTCTGAGCCAGGGCTTCTGCTTTGCCGCTTCTGCCGGCGCCGATATCCTTCTGTACGGGGTGTACGGGAGCTCCTTCTCGGCATTTCTCAGCTCAACACTAGCCCGCGGAAAGCCAACTTTCATGCCGTGCACTGCGCCCAGGTCGGTCAACTGCGTGGCGCTGAGCACACTCGCGAGCAGCTCCGTCCCGGGCGGCTCCAAGGACTCGGCCGTCTTCTCATGTGAAGTCTCCGAGGGGTTGTAGAGGCTGGAAGGAAGGCCAATGTGCGACTTGGGAAAGTCGGCCTGCGAAGTGGTGGGGTGGTCACCTGTGCTCACCGTAAGCGTCATCGCCTACAACTCCTCAGCAGTGCAGCTTTGCATGGCAGTGCTCATGCCAATGGTGCTCTGCAGAGCGCTGAGGATGGCCTGGCATCGTACCAAGTGCTGCGGGGTCGCCGTCAAAGGGCTCTCAGCGTTGGCTCAAGTTCTTCAATGCACTGCACATGACGTGCTGGAGACTATGGCAGAGGCCGTGGCGTGCGCGAAAGGTGAAGTGCACGGTCTGGGAGTACGGCACCACGTAAGACATAGCAGCGCAAAGGGAAGAAGAGAGCCCAGAAGGATAATCGAATCGATGAGTCGCCGAAGGAGAGAGCGAGAGTGGGGGGAGACAGAAAGGCATACCGCAGGAGCGGCGTTCAGTCGTCACAGCAAGGACCGCTGACTTCAGGAAGAAGTCAACGGCGCGTAGGCTGATGGAGAGAAAGACGGTGGGCTTGTCTGACGCATGTGAGGGACGAGGGCGAGTGACACCAGAAAAAAAAAGTCGAATAGGAGTGGATAGTGGAGCGTAAGGGGGGAAAGAGCCGCAGCGCGTGTCTGGCCTTGCGCTGCCGAGATCCAGCCTTTGCAGTCGCTGAGTAAGGGTCCACGGAGGGAAGAGATGGAGGAGGTGGGGTTGGGCACTGAGAGTAAGACAACGTAGACTGGGCTCGTTATCTGAAGAGGGGGAGAGAGACGGAGATGCAAAGATGTCATCTCGCCGTGGATCAAAAAAAAACCCATGGCGAGATGAGCTCAAACGACGAGGAGGCAAGCTTATCTTGGAGCACCCCTGTTCCTGCTGCTAGCACACAGACGTGTCTCGGTGTGTGCGAGTGCACTGGACCGTTGTTGGTCGTCGTCTTGTCTTGTGCGTCCCACTGTGGTGAGCAAGAGCAGTCCAGTTACAGCCAAATGCCATCAACGTTTACATAAGTTCAGAGAGGGGGAGAGAGAGAGGGAGTGATGGAGATGAACATAACCCAAATAAAAAAGAAAGTGAGGATGGCGCAAAAGAGGGGAGAGTGAGGCATGACACACACGGGCGCACGCTCTCGCCATTGTATGTACGGATATGAAAACTCCTCAGCGCCCCTCCATGGACAGTCGCGCCCCCGTACACACGCGCGCACAGACGTACGCACACGCGGCCCTCGCTTGGCACAGCGTCATAGGTCGCGTGCAAGCATTCGAAAGGGGGCTCTCCGATCGGGTTCACTGTCAGGCGCTGGGGAGAGACGAGAAATCACAACGAAGACGAGAGCGAAAAGAAAGAAGCAAAACAGCAAAGAGGAGGAGAGGGGGGGGGGACAGGGAGAGGGCGTAGGGGAGGAGGGAAGAGGTGCGATGTCACCGCGACAGGCGCCACACCACTGCAGGTACACCCGAGAACGCAATACCCAAGTCAACCAGCTAACAGACGGGCGTATGGGGAAGGAAGACGACGGCAGCAGAGGAATGAGGCAACAGAGGCGCGAGTAGGTTGCGGAAGCGCGACGACAACAAAAAGGGGAGCGTGAACTGCATACGACCACCGCTAACGCACACGTACACACGCACACGCACTGCATGAAAGACACTAAAGAGTAAAGCGTCTTTTCAACGACAAGATACAGGATAGCCGGCCGGAAAAAAAAGCCATCGAGGGTGTGAAGAGGGACGGGTAAGGGGTGAGGGGTGGCCGTGGCCGAGTGAGTGCGATAGAAACAGAACATGCACACAGTAGCTCTCCGTTGAATATTCGTGTCCCGCCATGTCAGAGGAAGCACGCAAAGAGGTATCGTGAATCCCTGCCACAGCTGCTGGCGCAGGATATCACGCGAGTGTGGAGTGAATAAATCACTACACACACCCAAAGAGCGCCACGCATCTGTATGCGCGGTACTCGACAACCAAGCAGAGGCAGTGGAGCGAAGGAAAGACCGCCCACAACAAAACTCGTAAAACGGCGACTATAAAACGCCTACGTTGGAGGCTTGTTCTACAGAAATGGGCAAGGAAGTAGAAGAGGGATCCGAGAGGGTCAGCGTACACAGACGTGTCCCCCAACACACAGGGGGAGGGAGGAAGAAAAGGTTTTTCAAGGGTATCAGCTGATCATCGAAGGGGTGGAGAGGTAGGAGAGGAGAGGGGGAGGGGGAGAGGGGAGGGCTGCGGCCCATATACTTTATGAATGTCTGGGGAACACCTCCAGACCTTTGGCGGCTTCGTTTTGACATATGACGTGGTGGGCGGGGCCCAGAAGAGATCCACGTGGAAGGGGAGGAGAAGGCGAGCCATGCGTGTCTGGAGGGGACAAAATAAGGGAGCACGTGCGTGTGGGTGGGTGCGAACGACGAGCACGGAGTTCCGGATTCCAGTGATGGGGCTTTTCAAGGCCGTTGCAGTCCTTGCCTGCTTTCCATCATATCTCCCCTCATCAACAACGGGAGCCAGCGCACCGCTCTGTCTAGCGACAGAAAATCCTATCATCTCCCTTGCAAACAAAAAAAAACGCCGGGTAATGCCCTGTTCAGGCGGGCTCATAGCGGGTGTGTACATCTGTGAGAGGGGTGCAGTGCACAACAGAACTAAAAAAAAGGAGGAGGAGGGGGGCGTGTCGCCCGTAAAAGGGGCACTGCATGGGAGTTAAAGGACGACGGTCCACCAGCGCTAACACGCTGCGCTGTGTTCCAGGGATCGTTGCACGGCGCGCGTTCAGGAAAGAGCACGTCCGCGTGTGTGCATTTCTTGGATAAGGCATGCACGGCGCAGCAGAAAGTTGTGAGGGACCAAACGGCGGGCCCCCGTACACGCCGAAACGGTGGAAAACAAACGCAGACGCAACAACAACAACAGAGGTACGCGTGGCTGCAGAGTTAGGCGCGCAAACCCGACTCAATGTCGCTTGACCTCACACCTTCGCAAAGCAGAGGCCACGTAACCTCTGGCTCACAGTGGCAACTCTGTCGAGTTGGCCTGCGCGCCTGTGGCGATGCTTTTAGGGGATGAACTGGTGAGGCTTGCGCTGCTACGAGTTGACAGTGCATGCAGTCGACCCTTGATACACCAGTCGTCGCACATCTCCTCCACGTCTGTGATGCCGCCGCTGCTTCTGTGTGTGACTTTCACTTCAGGTGACGTAGGCTACAGACCCGAAGTGGCGGGCGGAGTGAGCACTTCCTGTGTTGGTGGTCGATCCCAGAGAACAACTTCCGAGTCCATGTCACTCGTCGCCTGCTCATTGCGTGCCGGCAGCGTCATCATCTGGTACGAGAGCTGTTGTTTCCGCTGCTGACTCTTCGCTGATGCAAAACGGGCAGCGGTGGCATCGGGTGTGATGGCGCTCGTGAGACTAGCATCAAAGCCGCTGTTGAGGTTGGGGTACATGGACGCATTCCACATGTCGTAGTTGTCATTGATGGTGAGGCAGGACACCTCAGAGGCGTGCGAAACCAAATCCAGCGGCGGTTTCTCCTGCAACGCCATCGTCATGCCGCTGTGTACGGGTACCTCCGACGCACTGCCTTCCATCATGTCTTCCCGGCTGCGACCCGAGACGAACGAAAAGGGGAGAGAGAGAGAAAACAAAAGAAGCGGCGGGGGAGCAGCGAAGGCAGCACCTGCTTGCCGGGTATGACACAAAAACACGTGTGCGTGAGGGCGCCGCTCCGCCTGAGACTGCCTACGGAGAAGGAGACGTAACAACAAAATAATAATAATATTCCTCACGCTTCGGGGTGCGAGTGTATACACGCGCCTGCCTGTGCAGGAGCCGGCAAAGAAGGAGGGAGAGGGAAGGCAGAATAATACGGCCAAGCACGGTGCGCGTCTGCGCTACAGCTTGCGTGAGGCGCAGTGAGGCGGAGGATGAAGCAAGAGTTCGCGCGTGTCTTTTCTCAATGATAGCTGCCCTGCTAGGTGCGCCACCTACAGTGCTGCAGAGATGCTGCACAGCAGAGGCATACGTCAGTGTGCGAGGCGCGTGTTCGAGTACGCGGCGCCAGGAAAAGGGCCGCCCGATACAGAAGAAGAAAATAGTAGAAGCGAGAGAAGAAAGTGAAGGAGGGCATGCGGTGGGCAACAGTGGTGGAGACATGAAGCAAGCTGAGTTACGGCGAGGGACGTGTTCGCCTCCTCCCCATTCGAATGGAGAGCGCCTCTGCTGCTACACGAAGGGCTGTCGTTTCCCCCGAATGGGGGCAAGGGTGGGGGAAGGAAAGATAAGTAACGGCCCATCTTGTCCGGAGACGCCGGCACGGAGACGCGCAAGCAGAGACCTTGAGTACCGAGTCCGTGACGACGAGAGAAAAACAGAGAGAGACCACTACACGGTGTATCATGACTCACCTACAAAAGACGCGTGCTAGCGTACACGCCGTTGAAGATGGAGACACAAAAGCGAGGGAGGCATACAAACCACACTGCTGTGCGGCCGAAGAGAAAAACGTGCACGGCCACCTCAGAGATGATTCCTGTTGGTGGGCGCCCTACCAACACATAGATGCTGAAGAGCTGTAGAGCACTTGCCTTCTTAAAGGATGAGTGGGTGGGACCGATGCGACACACCCCATCACCACACCACGACCACCACGCGAAAAGGAAAACGATAAGGGACACCGTGGCGGTGCCGGGTCCACACGTCTACACCCGCACACGACGACATAAATAGACGCATATTAACCGCATTCAGAGTGTTGACGTACCACCTCAGAAGAGAACAGGGAAACGATGCGCCCCCCGCGCAGCGCACACGGAAACATACAGAAGCACGTCACGACGAGGCAGAAATGAGCCGCTGGAGAGCGCACTTCACAACTGCAGAGATAGGACAGTTGCCCCTTCCCACCGCCAGTAGAGGAGCTGCCGCAGATAAAGGCATCAGTCATTAGCCAGCGTTTTTCACGACCGCAATGACAGCTCTTTGGGACCAGGAGCACCAAAAGGAGAACACATTAGTGCATGCACGTGGGAAAAGAGAATGCCAGGCGAGCGCCCAGAGCACAGCAGACGTTCCCTGCGTAGGTAGGCTGCAAAAACTGTTCATACCACGCAGGTCCGGGAGCGATCGCTCTAAAGACAGCTGCTGTCTCACCAGAATCACCACTAGCCCAGACGCAGAGCGTAGTGTAGAAGAGGAGCCACAGGTCAAGATTAGAGAAGCTCTCGCAGAACGTGGTCGGGTGCGCGAGCACCAAGTGAACCGCGGCGCACAGAGCACGAGAGACGCATAACCGAGAGTCAAGATTCTGGTGCGACCACTACACCGAATACCCTGAGATGGAAGATGTGCTTCGCTACGCTAGTGGCGTGTGTGAGAGCTCTCCATATAAGAGCAAGCGGTAGTGACGCAGGAGGGCGGCATGGATGGAGGGGGGGCACACCTGCCTCCTATCACGAAAGAGGATGTCGGCGGAGGTATGAAGGGTGGGTATGATGGGGAGCCGTCAGAGAAAGGCCACAAAAATGAGAAAAGACAGAGGGAGTCACTGAGAGGGATAAGGAGTGTCAGACACCGTGGACGGCCAGCACACAATCCATCCTACTTCGCTGGGGTAGCCATGCGATACCACAAGTCCATCTCTCCGTGATGTCACTTGCCAGCTCGGGGAGCTGCAGCGCCCGATTCGGACGCGCGAAACAACAGCAACAACACAGAAAAAGGTATGCCGGTATCGCACGACTGGAGTCTTTGTTGTTGCGCAGACGATGCCTTCTGTGGATTGGGGATGTTTGATTCCGCTCAGACAAGTTCGGTACGGAAGCGGGGGAGTAACGAGACCCTTACGCCGTTGGCACATGCACAGCTGCACTGGCAGCCGTACCCTAAAAAGAAGGAGCACGAAGAAAAAAATCTTTATACATGTACACATGGCCGCATAGGCAATCACGCACACATGCAGAGCGGCGGCGCACGCTACTGAAGCGGTGAACGGAAGGCACCAGCTCTGGCAGGGAAGGGGAGAAGAGGGAGGAGAGAGGGCGTCAGCAAAAGGGAAAAGCGACGAATATATGAGAGCACAAGAAAGGGCAGGTCCCATGACTGGCCAACATACACTTTTCCTACCTTCCCCCACCCCCTTTTCCCCCCAAAATGAGCCGCACCGAGAGACCTCCTTCCTTTTCTATGGAAAGACGGCCCCCGATGCCAGCGATGTCACCGTGGAGACGTTCGACCTGACCCACGTGCTCGTGCACGGACGCTGCCTGGTGAGATAGTGATGGAGGGGGGAGGGAGGGAGGGACAGAGAGAGCAAACAAAAAAAAACCACGGGGGAGAGAAGGAAGGCAACCCAAGGAGAAGCGGAGGAGGTAATGCTTGCCATACATAGAGAAGGGAGAGGCCCCACAGCGTCATTCTGCGCTGGTAGAAAAAAAAAAGAAGACGCCCACTTGGCGTGTCGGAGGGCTCGGGTTCATGATACAAAGCCGGTCTGATGGTCAGCCAGCGTTACGAGAAAACAATGCGGCGGGGTCGGGATTATTCTCTCTGTCGAGTCCCCGCCGTCGCCCATTCGCTGAGAATGGGGTTATAATAGCAAAAGAAAAGGAGATAAAGAAAAAGGCACCAAACGATGCGCCGGTGCTGCGGCGCAGGCCACCACCGCCGTTGAACCCGCCTGCCGGGCACCAGTGGCTGCCGTATACCTTGACAGTCCCCGCAGAGAGAAAGGTCGAGCATTCCCCGTGACAAAAGGCAGAAGCAGCACATACCATGCAACAGCACCTACGAACAGGCACATACACGTCGTCCTCGTCCGTTGCATCGCGCCTTTTTCCCTGCAGCTGAGTCAATATTATGTGTAAGTGGGCGTACCTCTGTTTCTCGTACTCCAGTCGATGGGCGGCTGACGACGTCGATTCCGCATCAAGCCCCCCTCCCCTGCTGCACGTCTTCACAGCCCGTCAGACCGGACAAACAACAGCAAGCAAAGGAAACATAGCATGTATAGGGAGAGAGACGACAGCGCAGGCATGATTAAATCTCGTCCTCCCTCCTCTCCTTCTGTGTCCAAGGCACGCGTGCCTCCCGCACATCTGCAGCGCATCAGGGGGAAAAAAGAACGCAAAAGGGCAATGTGAGACGTCGGGGTCGAACAGGGAGAAGCAGGGGAGGGGAGAGAGACTACAGCAGCCACGGCAGCGCAGAGGGAGTGAGCAGAGGAACGCGACGGTTTTCGCCAGCGGCCCAATCAGGGACAAACGTAGACGTGCTCATCAAGTGCGCAGCGAGTGGACGAGTCACCGAACGTCGGACAAGAGCACACGCGGTGCGCCATCATGGAACGATGAGGGGGCCAAAACAGTAGACGTGCCGTCGCCTTCGCCGAATTCGCTGTGGAGGCAATCCGAGAGACAAGCACACCGTTCGAGTGGAGAATAGATGGAGGAGGAGGAACGATACGACTACACTGCCCCATGAGCGGTGCATGCGCTACGCGCTCCATCTGCATTTGGAGCCCCTCCTCTCTCCTCCTTACCCCTGCCCCACAGCTCCTCCTCAGAGTTCGTTCGCACAACACGTGTAACAGGAAAAATAAGATATCGCAGGACGGATAGGCACCCAGCGAAAGCACCAAACAATATATATATATAGAACAGACACGCTCGCAGCACGCGCCGATGCACCGAACGTCGCGGAAAATCGAGCGTGCGCGCGTCTGCCTTCTTTTCTTTTGCTGCCGTTAACAGAACTGTTACTTTACGGGGGACCAAGTGAGCAGCACGCAGGAGAAATCATACCGCATGGGTGGAGGGAGACACAGAGAGAGAGAAAGAGTTGATACCCACGGAAGAAGCACGAGCCAAGGTACCGCTTGGGCCGCAAAAGTGCGTGCGTCGCGGTCTGCGTGCGCTCAGAAACGAGATACAGTCCCGCACTCAAACACCCGCGACCGCGCCCCGCTGGCCTACGCATCTCGGTGCCCGATGCGCAGCCATTACACGTGAAATCCAAACGAAGAGAACACCTCACAAGAAAGGAGACAAACGGGCCAACGACGCCAGCCTCCGCATGCCCGCCAGAGAACACATTCGTGGACAAGACACCGAAGGCAACTGCCCCTCCCCCCTCGAAAGACCCCCCCCCTCCCCTGTGCCGCCCGTAGACGCGATCACCGTCCCGATAGTTCGCATCGCTGACGGACTTCGATTAACCCTGTAACTGCGCCTTCTTCCCCTTAGTCTCTGCAGCACCAGTGGTACACGCGCTCACACTCCCCTTCACCTCATCGCCGTTCCCAAAGCATCCACACGCCACAAGAAGCTGCTTGATACGCGGAACAATCACACGGCGCTGCGCCAGCTTGCCGCGCACCAGCTTCGAGTAGCGGCGGTGCACAAGGTAGGAAGAAGCGATGGAGGAGAAGGCGAGGGCGAGGTAGACGCCAACGGCGCGGTTCATGCAGCGGCGCTCGCCAACACAGTAGCCCAACGTCTTCGGCGACGCTTCGCGCTCGTAGGTGAGGTACCACGCGCACCAGTAGCACAGCACGAAACCGACACCAGCACCAATGTAGCAGAACCCATAGTGCATGCCCATGTCTCGGTCGAAGACGGTGCCCAGCACGTAGAAGGTGGCACTCGTGCTCATGCCGTAGAAAAACGCGCCGATCATGTAGGCCAGGATGAGCACCTGCTCACCGGGCAGCGCGATCCAGAAAAGCGTGCCAACGAACAGCCCGACGGACGCAATGGGGTAGATGAGGGTGGGAACAATGACGGTGCCGGCGCGCTCGCGCAGCACCTGGAGCATACGCTCGTAGATGCCGAGAAAGACGCGGCCGCCCGCCACGGAAACGCCGGCCATGGAGGCGAAGAGGACGTAGTGCTTCGGCTCCATGGCGCCGTAGCGTGCCTTGACCATAATCTGGATGTTCCAGTTGCTGGTCATCACAAGACCGACGCCCCAGACACAGAGCGTGGTGTAGAAGATGAGCCACAGGTCAGGATAGGTGAGGCTCTGGAGGAACGTAGTCTGGTACACCGGCACAACGTACACCTCGCCGCACAGCGTGATCGTCTCGACTCGCGGGTTGCTGTACGTGGACAAAGCAGTAGGTCGGAGTTCCACGTGCGCAGGGTCGGAGCGAGTGCTAGGACTGGGAGCACCTGAGGCCTGCAGACTGTTGTAGTCGCCTCGGAGGTGTACGGTGAAGGAGTTCTCCGCGCTGTTCTGCTTCGACTCAAAGCGATGGTATTGATGCGCGGCGCCAGTAGAGCCGTTCGAAGCGTGCAGCTGTACCAGCTCCTGGGGGTGAATGGAGTGCGAGTGCGGCTGCTCTCCCTCCAAGTCCTCCTCTTCGTGCATGTAGACGGTGATGAGCGGCCGCTCCGGCCCTGTGAGCTCGTACAGCGGCAGTCCGAGAGACTCCGACAAGAGCCCCCCTCGGTGATGAGGCGTTGGGGGTGAGCCGGCGCTAACGGGTCCACCAGGCACCGCAACATCGATTGGGGAGCTCTTCTCCACGCTCGAATCCGCGCCGATATCACCGTCCAAGCGCAGCGACGGCTGCGCAGCCCTCTGGGCGCCGTGCTCAGGTGCGTCCATGCCACTGTCTCTGTCGTCCTTGAGCCACCCCCCCACTGACGGCTCCTGATCCGCTGGTTGGTTCTCTCCTCCCTCATCAGGGCAGTGGCACCGCTGTCCGCCTTCTTGTTGTCGCGTCTCGTTGCGGTGACATTGTGCTTGGCGCGCTTGGAGGTGCCGCTGGCGATAGCGTTCCTCTTGCATGACGAGCAGCGCCTCCTCCTTCGCCTTCGCCGCGGCGATCACCTGCTTGTCCTGCTCCGACAGTCCGTCAATGCTGTCCAGCGGCACCACAAGCACAAGAATCAGCAGCGCAATCGCGATGGCACCTATCGCGATGCCGCGCAGTTTGCCGGGTGTGATGTCGGCGGCGAGGTACGCCACGGACACGGTCTGGATGGTCAGATAGAAGTTCAGCAGCACGAGGATGACCGCCATGATGGCGTAGCGCCGCTTCGGCACGAGCTGCGACATGTAGCGGTTTCGGATGAGGTACGCGCGCAGCTGCTCGCGCGGCGTGACGCCGCGCTGCCGCCACCGGTTTACCACGTACGGCGCGTCTTCCAGGTACCACGCGCCACCAGCGCCGGCGGCCAGCGTCAACGCGAACATGAACCACATGAAGTTCTCGAAGTTGTTCTTGAAGAAGCCGCGGAACAGGCACGCAAAAAGGGATGTGCCGAGTCCCGAGAACGTCTGCAGCAGCCCCGTCGGCTGGCCGCGGTCGCGCGGCATGTGCGTCAGCACCGCGGGCAGAATGGCCACGTTGAGTGCGTAGCAGCCCCAGCAGATCACGGCGTAGAAGATGGCGCAGTTGACCACCGTATGCGGAATGTGGCCACCAAAGGTGAGGGCAAAGAGCAGGTGGCCGAGCGCCGCGATGATGCTGCCGAGCGCCACCACCACGCGTGGCCCGAACCAGTCGTACAGCGCACCGAAAGGGAGGGCGAACAAGCCAGCGGAGACGCCGCTGAGGTAGACGACCGTCATTTCTCGTACGCTGAACTGGTACGCCTGCTGAAGGAGGAGCACGGCAAATATGGAGTGGACCCCCTGTGTGGAGCTACTGATGGAGAGAATCACACCGGCGAAGAGGATGCGGAAGCGCCGCAGGTTGTCGATCTTCGTGGGGTATATGAGAAGAGCACCCTTTGCTGCGTCTGGTTCCGTTGTCTTCCGGCAATCGCCATGCTTTGCACTCGTTTTTCCGTTGTGGTCTGGGATGCCGACGGTGATGGGCCCGTCTTCACCTCCTGAGGTATCTGTGTCGCGGTTCATCAAGGAAATTATGTTCGGTGGGTAAAGAGGTGAGCGCGGCGCGACGAGTCTCTCGAGGGGCTCGCCCAGGTGCATTTCGGTAGCGATGAAAGACAGCTCGTACTGCTGCGACGCCGTTCGATTGCTGTTTGCTCGTTTTCGGTCCTCCGGCTTTGAGACCGCAAACGACACGCGGAGCGGGAGTGTGCCTGGCGGACATGGGGTCGTCTGCGCGACATCTCTCTTCGTGCTGGGTTGCTTCTGAGGGTGAGCGTTCGACATGACGCGCGTACCAGGCAGCGTAAGGGCACGTTGACAGGGGTTTCAGACTCCGGGTAAACTCTGTGGAGGCACGATCGTTGCTCAGTCACCGGAGGTGGTGAGACCGTAGAGGTCCGCTGGGGTTATGTGCTTTGCGGATAGCTGGGAAGGAACGGCTTCGTTGTCGCATGCGTCATCGGATTTCCATTCGTATTTGCGGAACCACCAGAGGGACGATTGGGGGAAAAGGGAAAGGGCGACGGTCAGGGAGAGCCAACGATGAAGGTGAGCGTATGTAGAGGGTGCCAGATACCAGCACACATGTGCAGCGCGATGACACGCACAAAGAGGAGAAGTGGAGTCGATGTGCAAGTGAGACCCAGGGATGACGACATCTCATGTAGAGAAGATGTCATGCGCTTCGGTGAGTTGTCTTGTCCGCGGCACCTTATGAGCGGTATGTTCTCGCTCCAAGTATCACCGAACTTCTCGCAAATAGGACAGCTACGAAGAGGATAGATTCAGACCTCTGTACTGCGCTGGCGTTGTCCCCGTTACTGTTTTTACTCGAGTGAACGACAGATCTCGACAGAGTCGCTGAAGCCACCTCGGCCATGCTCTCAAGAGGAAGATAGGGGACGAGAGTCTGCCTACCCTGCACGGTTATTTTCACTCACTTCACCGGCCCGGGCATAGTCGACCACGATGCTGCAGATGGCCTCGCGAATGACGAAACACGTTCACCTCGCATCTCGTCTCAAAAAAAAAGCAGACGCCAGGCCATGCAACGTTCTTGTCGGCGAGATGCGTGCGCATGGGAATGCCCACATTGCTCACGCAACGCACCGATTTACAGGCGGCTCGTTTGAAACGCCTTGGACGCCAACAACACAAGAGAGTACACTGATCCAATTTATCTTGACGCGTCACCGAACGTGCTTGTGCACAGGCGACGCATGGTGAGCACATGTTCTATGGTGTGGGAAGAGACGGAAGGGAGGGGGAAGGGAGTACAACATGCCCAACGCACAAAGCGAAAGAAAGCGATGTAATACACACAAATATATATTTATATATGTATATGAGAAACAGGAATGGATACAGTAACGACGCGACCAGGGGAGGCGACAAACCCCGAGACGCACATGGCCACACCGCCGTGCCACCAAGATACACGAGTCAACACCTCCCTTGACGGGACACGATCTCTGTCGTTCAGAAAGTGCGCGCGGGACGTGTAAGCGGAAGTGTCTGCGTGTGCGAATTGCGCTGTCCACCGTCCTTGCCGCCGCCCAGCCCCTCCCACACATCGTCCGAACACATACAGAGAAACGACAAGGAGCGCGTGAGGAAGAAATAAAAGCCAAAAAAAGGACGCGAGAAAAAAGAATGGATTCTGACAAAACAAAGCAGCAGAAGCGAATACGCTCCAGCCTCCGGCCGCTGCTGTGATGTGTAGCCCTCCTGCCCTTCTTCTCCCCTCCTCCTCCTCCTCTTTGCCCGTCGACGGCACAGGACAGTGTCATGCGGCACCACACACACACACACACAGAGCGAGAGACAATGCTTTCCCCGTTCCTTGTGCGGACGTCGTGGTCGTGAGACAACGACAAGCGACACGAGAAAAGGAAGCACCGGCCTCACTTGTATGTGAGGCGTGTCGGTGTTGGCGCCGCTGTCCGACATCACTTTCGGTGCCGTCCTTCACAGCCACAGAGGAGAGAACAGGCGCAGTGACGGAGGCTGCACAGCACAGGGGGATCCCGACCAACCCCCCGCACCCCGCCTCCCACACCCCCTCTGTACACACCCTTTCCAACAGCCGACAGAACAACGCGAGGGGGGGGGTGAAGAGGAGAGGAAATGAGGCGCACAACACACAAACACACAGAGGACGATACGCCACCGGAAAGGGAAGCGTCGAAGGGGGAAGACAACGAGGGACGCCTATGGGTGTCTCTATGGCGACGAAAAGAAAAGCAAAGGAGCTGGGCACACGCAGAGCGAGGAAACGGCGCCGCTGCGCCGCGCCCCCTCTCCCTTCCTCACTTCTTTGAAACTGGTGCATGTTCACCGCTGTTGTAAGGGGCATCAACTTGGTTCAAGCGGTAGCGCCGCGCCACGTACACAC
Organism: Leishmania mexicana MHOM/GT/2001/U1103; assembly: GCF_000234665.1. Taxonomy (NCBI): domain Eukaryota; phylum Euglenozoa; class Kinetoplastea; order Trypanosomatida; family Trypanosomatidae; genus Leishmania; species Leishmania mexicana. The sequence goes on from NC_018334.1 coordinate 282,116, forward strand.
AAGCGGCTTCGAGAAAATTCCGTCTGCATCGTTCTCGGGCTCCTTGTCTGCCTCGTGCGCAAGAATAGACTGCTCCAACGTCAGCGACTCATGGAGACAGACAAGGGATGCCTTTTTCACTTCGGTAAACACGCCACGCTGACCTGGGTAGTTGCTGACGATGTCAGCGAACGGCACGTTCTGCGACACTTGTGTGCAGGGAGGCATCACAAGCTGCAGTGCGGCAGGTACACAAAACGCGATGCTACTCATTGTGTGCTACGATGGCGACGGAGGTGATAGCGGGCGGGGCCAATAGGGAGTGCTGATCAGGAAGAAAAACGAATACACAGTCAGCGATGAGGAGATGCGGTAAAAGAGGTCACAGGACTAAGGGCAACACACAGCTTCTGTGCAGTAGTGTGTGACGGTGCGGAAAGGTGCTGCCTTGATGGTGCGTGTCGAGGTCTCTCCACCTTTTCCGTGCTTGCTTCGTATTCAGAATCAATTGTGCGTACTTCGATGCTCTACTCGTGAGGGTGGAGAGACAAAATCGATTGGGCACGGTCCTGGATGGAGTATGGGCGGTGGTCTACCACTGCGGCCTACGGACGCGGGGATCGCGCAAAATTGGGAGAAAGACAGAGAGACGGGGGATGATGTACCAGGGGAGACAGGGAGAGAAAATGTGGTCGGAGAAACCACGAGGATCCGAAGTGGCCGTGGAACGATGAAGGGACGGGGAAGGGACGGATAGAAATCGAGTGAATAGGGGAGCTACAAAGCGACCAAGCTGCAGAGCGTTTGGTGAAGGGGGTGCGGCACATGCGGAGTAGAAGGAGTATAAACCCGCACACACCGGTACACCTGACTGCATGACGGGTAGTTTGCCGCCTCCTTCCATGACGAGCGAAGGAATTCGCCCTCAGTCGCTGTAAGAACACATTGCATCCGCCCGGTGGAGAATGAAGTGGGTGGAGGGTGATCTATCAATGGCAGCGCTCTGGCAATCATCACAGAAGTCGCAACGCGCGCACGATGAGAACAAAAAAAAGAAAGAAGCGACACGGAGACGAGTAGGCCCCAACACCTCATTCACAGGGGAGAAGGACGACGCTGCTGTGAGAAGGGAGAAAAACGGTGCTCTACACTCGAAACGCAGCAAAAACGCGGCCCAGAGACCCCTTCCCCACTCTCTCGCCTTCCCCTCACGTACTCAGAAGAGTATTCAGGGCCCGTCAGAAATCCCTCTCGTCGGCGAAGGCCGGTACCCCGGGGTGCTCTCGGAGCGCATAGGTGCTCGCATGCGCCTCCAGTGATTACCCCCCCCCTCCCACACACACGCATGTCCTTCTATCCTGCAACATGTGCCTTTACTTGACTACCGCAAGAGCTCGTCGATAAGACTGCGCCAGCGCACAAGTGTCTCGACAAAGAGCGGCATCACCTCACAAAGTGCCTCCGGACCACAGTGACGCACCGGAAGAGACGTTGTGAGCACGACAACGTTGTTCTGCGTCGACAGACCGACGCCGCCGCCGCAGACCTCGCGACCTAGCAGCGACCCCTCGAGAAGCACCTCGTACAGCTTCATGCGCAGCGGCGGGTGGTCTGGTAGTTCCGTGAGAAGCGACGAGTAAATGTACAGCCGCTCGGTCGCGGGGTCGTAGGTAAGCAAGATGGAGAAGTCCGCGTCTGTCCCGACTACACACGTGAGATTCTTGTCAAACTGCAGCGAGACCCCCAGCTTCTGCGCCAATATCTTCAGACTCTCCTTCGCCACTTGCAGCCCGTCCAAGTCACTGGACTCGCTCATTCTTAGCGCACTACCAGCTCCGCCGCGAGGTGGATATGCTCCTGATGACTTGGCTGCCTGTGCCAGCTGGTGCTCCAGGTCCGCGTTGCGGGCCTCTGCCGCCTCCACCTGCCGCTGCAACTGCTCTATCACACGCTCCATCTGCCGGGCGTCGTGCGTGGTGGGCTCATACTGCGTCTCACGCCACGCCGACTGTGGCCCGTACGACAGTTGCGGTTTCTGATGGAGCTGGGCTCTGCTCTGTGCAGTGGGCGAAGAAGAGATGATGTGCAGCTGCTGCTGCGGTGCGGTGGATGGGACAGCGGCAGGTGCTAAATGTTGCATCGTGGTCGGATCCCGTAGCTGCAGCACGCCTTCGTTCTCCAAGCCAAACTGCTCACCCAGCATGGTATCCTCCAGCACACGGTTGCCGGCAAGCAGGAGCTGCTTCTCTGATACACCGTAGGACTTCAGGTAGCGGCGAATCTTGGCGACGCTGAGCTTGCCCAGATCGCCGCGGATGACCATCTTGAACTTGCGCCCATCCGAGCTCTCTACGAAGAAGGACTGCTTCTCGTCCATTGGCGCTCGCTTCTGTGTCGTTCCCTTTTATCCGGTGGGCAAGAGAGGCAGGCGGCGCAAGCGGAGCGATGACGATAAAGGATCGCGTCGTCTGTAGTTGTTCCGGCAGTGGTGGGCAAAAGTGGCAGTCGACAGCATAAGCACACCAGCGTGTGGGGTGTTGCTCAGTTTTGATGTGTGTATCGGATTGCTGACCAGCAGTCTTGGCGCGTCAGCGGTACACGCTGATTTGGTGTAGGGAGAGAGGGCGGGAGGGTGGGGGAGGGGAGAGTGGAGTTTGGCCGCCAGATGAAAAGAGAGCATCTGCCCCAGCTGGGTGGTGTTCCTACTGCATCAACACAACACGTGCCGTCCACTGGCCCTTGACACAGGGATGTCCTCGGCGCGGTGCTGCGCACAATCCAAAAAAAAAGGTGCGGTTGGCAACGTGTGCAGGGGCGATCAGAGATGTGAGTCTCCTGCAGCCAGGCCGCGCGCTGCCGCTAGCACATGCAAATGCCCACGCCTTCGCGACGGCGCATTCTCTCCATGCCCGATTCGCTACTCGAGGTTGTCTTGTAGAGAAACGCTCCCTGCTGAGTTGACGAGACGTAGGGAGCGTGTCCATATCCTCCGTGCACGTCAGCATGGGCAGCACGACAGCGAAGCAGGCGGCGGTAAAGCAACAAAGGAAAGCGGGCAGTGGGGTGGGGGGCGTGAAGAGGCAAGGGCGAACAGATGCAAGACGCGACTACCGCGCGACACACAAAGCAAAAAAAAACATGCGCGAGGGCATTCGTAAGAATGCCGAGCAGTGATGCGGCCCTGCTCACCGAGGCAGATGCGGTGTGTCTGCGGAAGGGACACATCCGGCGAAGAACGAAGAGAGGCGCACTGAAACGAGCGTCCCTCGGCTGTGAACGGCACAGGCAACTCCAGCCACGTGTGTGAGACAGAACAGTCACACCCACACCACTTCGAGCACCGAAGAACACTCGAGCCACCCGCATGAGTAGGCCACCTCTGAACCTACCGTCGTCGTGTCCCCTTTTGACACGGTGCGCACGACTGCGTCTCACGTTCTTTGGAGTGGCAGCGACGAGGCTACCAATCGAGTTGTCCTGAGAAGAGGAGAAGCACGTCAAGCAGCGGCGCCGAGGGAGTGATAACTTCTAGCTTCTGGATGTCGAGGTGAGGTAGCGGCAGCCTCGATGGAGGTTTTCGTGACCACTGCTGCTGGATCGATGGAGACTGCGGAGTCGCAGTAGGTGGAGTCTGACGGTTTAGTCATCTGCAGTGCTGGTTGAGCGCCCGGTCGCCGCGCCTGTTCGCCGTGATGGTACTGAACCGTGTAAAGTCGGCTTTCGGGCTGTGCGCCAGTGCGGAGAGTTTTCTGACCCACCAAAAAGTCATCATTGTATACCCTCCACCACCGCGGTGGCCCAGCGCTGCTTTCCCAGTGAGCGGGTCCTCTTCCTACTACAACCGATGTTGTGGCTGGCACATTGGCCTATTCTCGGGTACCTTGCACCGCCGAAACGTCGACGTCACCCTCGCACACCGCTTCGCCGTCGTCTCGAGATTAACTGAGGTCTATTCTTTCCCCTTTACGTTCCGCTTCACCACGGTGCTCGTGACCGAAGCGGCTGGGATATACTCTCTGCTATGATGTCGCTCTGGGGAGCTCTTCCACGCTGTGAACACACTCGAAAGCCTGCCAATTGTCGCACACGTCGGTGCCACCGCGGCGGCACCACCAGTACCAAAAGGAGTCGCCGCGCTTCCCCCATGGCCATCTGCGTTACTCAGTAAAACACCGCATGACTTTGTCGAGGGCGGCCACGTACTTGTTGTGGTAGTTGATGGACTCTGCGGCCGTGTTGTCGAGGGCACCAAGTAAGTTGTAAGTAAAGGAGAGCGTGTCGGCTAGCATCACCTGCTCCGCACGGAGCTAGCCCTAACCCATGAGACGGAGGGGTGGGGCTTGATGCACGAGTGAGAAAACGATGCATGGGAGGAGAGGGAGAACAGGGAAGTAAGCCAACCATAAAAAAAAACAAAGGCATCTCCCCCTGCGACCGTGTGATGCGGTAGTGGAGACAGGGAGTCCATCATTTGGTGCACATGCCCACCGAGCAAGATGCCGCCTTTTCCTGCTGGTGTGTGTGGGTGGGTGGGTCGGTGAGGGAGGGGCGGTTGTCCCAAAGGCGAGAGTATGCCGAGTCGGCCAACACCAAAAGGAAACTCATGCAGCCTCCATTCCCATTGACTATGTGCGAGTGATCCGTCATTCTCCGGATTCGTTTGCGGATTGGCAGTCAGCGGACAGCAAGAAAAAATGAGAGAGGATGGCGATTTGCCGAGGAGGATGGCTGCACAAAGGTGAGCACTGCACCGTACGCCGCGAAGGGTGCACATGAGATCGGTGCGCAGAGGACACAAGACAACCACAGCTCAGAGAGGATCACGAAGCCAAAGAGATAAATGAGCGGTGAAGGTGGACGAGGCGAGGGGAACAAAGCGCGTCGCACAAAAGGGGAGGGGAAGTACCGAGCACTGATGCAACGTGCGAGCATGTCAGGCAGTGAGAGACTGGGGAAGCCGATAACGAACAACACTGGCAACGAGCAGCGGCGTACAAAAAAGCCTCATTGCCTTTGTGACAGCACGCAACAAGCAACACGGCCGAGATTGGACTGTCGGGGAGTGCAGCTCCCCCTCTCACCTCTCCCCTCTCCCTCCGGTAGAGATCGTCTCTAGGATGAAGCAGCAGAAACATCCAGGTAATGTGATGGCGCTTCCATGACGCGGATTGCACTGCGTAGAGAGACCGCGGTGGACAATAGAGCTGAACGTGCCACGCACGCATAAAGGAGCAACATGCCGACGCCAATGTTAGGCCCTATCGCCCGCCTGCCCTCTCTGTCGACTTCGCCTTCGCTGGTGGCTCGACTCCTTGCTCACCTACGATGACACAGGTTTGCCTTCGCTCGCGTCAAACTCAAGCGTAACGCCTGCAGCGGCACCGTCACCGGCTGAGACGAGGGGCACTGCCGCATACTCAGCACTCTCGGCAGCTGGGTAGGCAGAGGAGGTGCCATGGCCGACTGCGGTGCCCCCACTGTGCGGCACCGACGTGCTGGCGGAGGATGGCGGCGGCAGCACATATCCAGCTGCAGGAGAAGGCATCCCTTGCGGGAGTGTCGGGACAGTGGTTGGAAAGCACGCCACTGTTCTGCAACCAAGGCTCCGAAAGGCTGTGTAGAGTGCGTCACCGCGAGTTACAAGCTTCGCAGACCATGACGTCGCGAGTGACACCATGTCGTTCTTAATGGCATTCTCGATGTTCATCATCACTGTATCTGCCTCCTGCCGCTCGTTCAACAACTTCTCCAGCGCCTTTCCAGACTTGCTGGAGATCTTCGCTTCAAACTCCGGCGAGTTCACGTGGGCACACTTTTTCGCCACCTTCTCCAGTCCGTGCACAGCATTCTTCGTCTTCTTGACTGCCTCGCGCCCAGTGGTGCTGACCTCTTTGAGAAACTCCAGCTCCGTCCGCATCATCTGCAGTTCGGCAGAGACGCGCCAGTTCCTATACGCAGCGGCGAGGCGGCCAGCCGTAGGACATGTGGGCTGAATGACCACCGCTGCCTCCTGAGCGAGGTGCCTCCGCGCGTCCTCCATGACGTCGCTGTTGTTCAGGAGGCAGCTCATTAATTTCTCCATAGCGGCCAAGTACTTGTCGTGGTATACCAGAACCTCTTTGGTGGCTATGTTCAGCTCCTTCAGGTGCTTGTGCGTCGTATACACCTGCTGCACCCGCAGCTGCTGGTGCTGGCTGAGGTACGACGTGGTCATGTCGACAAGGGGCAGTAGAGCGAGCGTGCGAATGTGAGTGTAGAGGAGTGACAGAGAATGGGGTGCGTAGTCGTCACACAACGAAGGAGGATGGAAGAGAGGCACACCTGAAACGTGAACAGGTGAGACACTGAGAAACAAACGATGTGCTTTCAGGGGCAGAGGAAAAAAAAGGGTAGCGAGCAGACTTGCCGTGGACCCCTGTGTAAGCGTGCATTGTGGGAACCGATAGCGAGAGAGAGACACGAGGAACGGAGCAGCACAGGGGAGTGATAGCGAGAGGGAGAGGATGATGATGATGCAAGCAGGAGCATCGCATGTTAGTCCGGTAAATCGGTTTGCCGAGCAACCAAGGGTCCAATGTGTGTGTGTGTGTGTGCTGCGGGAGAGGGGGAGGAGTGTGTGTTCTAGAAGTACGCGACATCGCCAGCGATAGAAGTTCGATAGACGGTTTGAAATATGTATATATATATATAGAAAAGAGATGCCACCAGGATGGCGCAGCGGCAGGACGCGCCAAAAGACGAATATATATATATATAAATATGAGGAGACGTACAACAGACAAACTAGAGCCGAGAGGCACCCCCCCCCCATCCATCCATGCATCAAACCGATACATAAGCGAGGATACCTACATGTGGGGAGGGGGAGGGGGGAGGGGGTAGGGTGCACAAAACAGAATCGCGCGTGTCTGTGTCGGAGTCGATCACCCGGGCAATGAGAACAAGACATCCGAGGAGAGACAGAGAGAGAGAGAGCCCCCGTTCTCTCGGCTGTCCTTTTCGCTCTTTGGCATTCGGAGGCAAGAGTCACCGAAGGCCCTCCCCATCCCGCCTCCTCAAGACGGTTTCTCCGTCAAGATGCAGCGCTCAGGGAAGCAAAGCCTCGAAGATGAAATCAACAGCGCGCGAAGTGTGCGCGTGTCTGTGCCCCCCCCCCCCCAATGAAAAAAAAGAAAGAAAAGGTTAGAGGAAAGCTAGACCATGTGAAGGCATGCGTCGATGGTCCTTCTTTGAGGCGAGGAATCCATCCAGTCGCGTGCATCTCCGAGCAAGCACCTCAGGCAAGGGAGACAAGAAGAGAAAGACGCTCGCGTACGCCTCGTAGGGGAGGTGAAGAACACGAACGTGATGGCGTGCGGAGGGCGGCCCTGTTTTTCTTTTTCTCCGAACACGCCCAAGGAAGCAACCCGACACGAACACCCACGTATCCTACGCTGACATTGCCGGTGGCACGCTCGCCGCATACCGGAGCGGAATGCCGGAGTTGCGCGCGCCGTCCGAGACACGGGTGTCCGCCTCGCTGGGATGAAAGGTGTTGTAGTTCTGGCCGTACACCGCACTTGGTGCAACGGACGACATCTCGCTGCGCACACTGTGAAGGCGCCTCAGAGTACCAGTGACGGCGTCATCGGTGTCAGTGACAAGATCGTGCTCTCCCACGCCAGCGCGATCAGGCGAGAAGCGATCAACAATGAAAGCACCGTTTTTATGCATGACCTTGAAGAACTGTGAGATGAGCGACAGGACTGTCGCCGTGGATTTCACGGCCATGGCGTCCAAATCCCTCTGGGCCACGTCACTCCGCTTGGCGATCTTCCCGTCGAGTTTATTGCACTCCTTCTGCAGCTTGTCCACCTCGGAGCTCTGCTTGCGCAACTTTTTCGCAAGAAGAGCACTCTTTTCACTGTGCCTTTTGATCAACTCATCACGCTCAATGCACTCTTGCAGCACCCTCGACGAGTGGTCGCTGCGCGCTTTTAACATCTGCGTCTGCAGGTGAAGGTGGTTGCGCACGGCGTAGAGCTCCTCGCTGTGCTCCCACCTGTGAATCGCGATGTGGAGGCGGGCACAGATTTTTTTAACATCCCCGACACCCTCCACCTCCGACTGCACGTTAAGGAAGCTGTTCTGGGCTGCGCTGAGCAGCTCACCGTAGTCCTTGTACATTGCCCCCACGTACTCCATGGCGGTTAGGTACTGGTCAAAGTTGCGTTGCGCCTGCGCAGCACTGCGGTACAACATGTTGCTCGTCTCTTTGATCTTGAGCACCCACTCCCTCTGGGCACGCCGGTCCGTGCTGGAGAGCCGTGCCTGCTGCGGAGCCGTTGCCATGGTTAGTGTGCGTCCCCGTCTGTTTTACAAGAAGATAGGCTCTGCTGTGAAAGCGGGATAGCGGCGAGGAGGACAAGGTGCAGAGAACGACCGACCCGCTAAAGGACGACAGGAGACGAGAGGATGGGATAGAGAGATCGCAGAGGGAACGGCGGGCGGGCACGACAAAAACAAAAAGACGCAAATCAGAACCGAAATATGGGCAGAAGCAACGACAGAAGAGGAGGGTGGTGGAGCAGAGAAAGTCCCGTGCGCGGGTCCCATCATGTGCCCGTGGCAGGCCTACGCATGCGAAGAGCGCACCCGGTTGCACCTACACAGCCACCCGCAGGCGTGACGAGTTCGACAGAGCGCACGATGGCGTAGATTGGGGTTCCGTGCACAGCCTGGTAGGACGCGCCACACTCCTGCACAGGTGTGTCCAACTGGGAACAGGACGGTCGGTCACAGTTAAATCACAGCGGGCGGCTATGATGTTGGGGGAGGGGCGGGCAACATGTGCCTATGTATATAGAGAGGGGGGGGATAAAGTCACGGACATGACAAAGGAAGGGTGACGAAGGTAATGAGAAGGCGGCATAGGGAGAGGGAGAGCAACGTGCAGATCACACGTGCTGCCTCTTCGCTTGCCCATTCCCGCAAATGGCAGTCAGTCTAGCGCACGGACTCCGTCATCAAGCAAAGGAGACCCCCCGCATGAGGATCGCGCTGGTGGGGCTCACCAGCCGCCAATCGCAGAATCCGACTACTGCCGCGAGATTCTTTCCAAAGACAACCGCACCGACTCCCTATGGAGAACAGACAAGCAGCAAGGGCCGAAGCGCACCGGATTCAGCTCAAAGCACTAACACAGGCGTGGAGAGAGAGAGACACGAGAGCGTGCAGCGAGCCACCGAACTCGCAGCGGAGAGATATAATGGAGGGAGGAGAGCCAAAAAAGCAACGTCTGATGCCGACGCACCGGAACCAGCAACAGCACCACACTCCCTCTCCCCAGCGGAGCCTGCACGTGTATAGTGCGGGTCACCGAGCGCACAGATAAGCATAGGACAAAAAGAGGAAGGCAAAGCACGCTTGCGCCGCCCAAGGAGGTCCATTTACAGCCGGCCCGCGCGTTCTTGTGAGTCGCACGGGCTTCGGCTTTCTTCGCAGACGCAACCGCTTCGGTGTCTAGCGAGGGGGGCACACCTCAGAGGCTGCACTGCTCTTCGCCTCCATGCGAGTCATGAATTCGGTCGTCAGGGCAGCATTGTGAGAGGCTATGTAGCCGGGCGGCGGTGATGCCGAGGACACCACCGACTGCGGGCCACGACTAAAGGTGTACAGCGGCGGTGCCTCCTTGCCAGCGGTGCCCTCGCCGGTACTTATGCGGAATCCGCTTGTAGATGATTCCATTACGCACGTAACCGTTCATCCTGTTAAAGTAGACCCGGTACCCCTGTGGGACGTGAGCGGTGCCCAGCTCCGAATTTACCTTCAAGCAGCGCTGCGCGACAGCGCTCTGCTGATGCTCCTGCTGCTCTTGACAGTAGAAGACAACAGCCTCCTCGATGACAGGGTCCGTCCTGGTGAGCGCGTCCGCGACAGACGTCATGTATGTGGCGTTCAGCTCGAGGTAGCGCCTGAGTGCCTTCGCCGTCACATTCTCCACTTCGTACAGTAGCAAAGCGAACCTGTCCTCAAATTCCTTTTCGCAGCTCTGCAGCGAAGCAAGGGCCTTGTTCAGTGCCTGCACATGCGTGGAATAGGACGTACTTGTGTCGAGGGGCTTGTTCCTCTCCGCCAACGCCTTCTCCTGCTTATCCACGCACTGCTTTGCCTTCATGTACTTCTCGAAGGCGTTCTTCTCCGCCTTGGCCGCCTTCTCCGCCTCCTTCAGCGATTTCTTCAGCTGCTCGACCGGGAGCTGCACCTCCTCATGTACAAAGTTGTTGTAGTTGCAGAAGGCGATGCCTTTCTTCATGCTGAGGACCTCGTTGCCAAAGTGGTGCACGTACTGCTTGATCTCGTCGCTGGTAAAGCTGAGAGAGGCGAATGCATCGAATGAGTGGCTCACCTGTTCGAGCGCAGTCCCAAGCTCCCTCATCAACATCATCATCTTGGTCGTGACACCGTTGAAGGAGTTGATGGCAGCACGAGCGGTTCGTATGTCGTCCAGCTGAAGCGAGTGAGCGAAGTCTCGTTGCATCGACATGATGGGCGAGTAGGTGAAGTCGAGTTGTACAGTGTCAGCGTTGCAGTAGCACGCGCGACGGGGAGAGCTTCAGCCCAGAGAAGGGCAAATGAGCGAGTGCAAAGCGAAGGCCGGTCTTCTGGATGCCGCGGAGCTCCAGTGAGACAGGCAGCAGGTGATCCGCCGTATTTGTTCGACGAGGGGTCACGTGTGGGCGAGGCGCGGTTGCTCTTCAAACGAGAAAATGAGTGGGCGACAGCGAGGGATGCCTTCGGGCACGGAGAGAAGGGGGGCGGGGCAGAGAGGGGCAATCGCGAGATGGACGCAGGATAGGGATGCGGGCAGTGCCCCATGGCGGCAGCAGATGCGCAAAGTAACACACAGCAGCCGCCACCGGCGCGGCGCGCGGAGGAAGCCTGCAGGTCCTTCGGCTCCGCCCACTACAAGGCAAGTGGTGCCAGCAGCGCCGACAGCATCACGTGTGCGTGGCTTCACGCAGAGGGAGGCGCAGAAACAAGGCCGAGGAGAGGCAAAGGCGGTTGCCACCGTGCAGACGAAACAGAAGAAAGGGACAAGGCGGCTGACAAACGGCGGAGAGCGAGCGAGAGGGGCACCGGCGCCGGGGCAAGCGAGCCCGCAAAGAAAAGGCGACGCCTACGCACAGGTCGATACAGGTAGATGGATGGGCACACGCCCATCTGCCCACACATACGGAGACAGAGCGCCGCGTATGCAAAGAGCAGCACAGAAAGCGGGCAGCGACGAGAGTAGCGGCACCAGACGGTGCTCCGTGTGCGACCAGAG
>NC_018334.1:293502-295128 GCF_000234665.1 Leishmania mexicana MHOM/GT/2001/U1103
CGGACGACATCTCGCTGCGCACACTGTGAAGGCGCCTCAGAGTACCAGTGACGGCGTCATCGGCGTCAGTGACAAGATCGTGCTCTCCCACGCCAGCGCGATCAGGCTAGAAGCGATCAACAATGAAAGCACCTGTTTTTATGCATGACCTTGAAGAACTGTGAGATGAGCGACAGGACTGTCGCCGTGGATTTCACGGCCATGGCGTCCAAATCCCTCTGGGCCACGTCACTCCGCTTGGCGATCTTCCCGTCGAGTTTATTGCACTCCTTCTGCAGCTTGTCCACCTCGGAGCTCTGCTTGCGCAACTTTTTCGCAAGAAGAGCACTCTTTTCACTGTGCCTTTTGATCAACTCATCACGCTCAATGCACTCTTGCAGCACCCTCGACGAGTGGTCGCTGCGCGCTTTTAACATCTGCGTCTGCAGGTGAAGGTGGTTGCGCACGGCGTAGAGCTCCTCGCTGTGCTCCCACCTGTGAATCGCGATGTGGAGGCGGGCACAGATTTTTTTAACATCCCCGACACCCTCCACCTCCGACTGCACGTTAAGGAAGCTGTTCTGGGCTGCGCTGAGCAGCTCACCGTAGTCCTTGTACATTGCCCCCACGTACTCCATGGCGGTTAGGTACTGGTCAAAGTTGCGTTGCGCCTGCGCAGCACTGCGGTACAACATGTTGCTCGTCTCTTTGATCTTGAGCACCCACTCCCTCTGGGCACGCCGGTCCGTGCTGGAGAGCCGTGCCTGCTGCGGAGCCGTTGCCATGGTTAGTGTGCGTCCCCGTCTGTTTTACAAGAAGATAGGCTCTGCTGTGAAAGCGGGATAGCGGCGAGGAGGACAAGGTGCAGAGAACGACCGACCCGCTAAAGGACGACAGGAGACGAGAGGATGGGATAGAGAGATCGCAGAGGGAACGGCGGGCGGGCACGACAAAAACAAAAAGACGCAAATCAGAACCGAAATATGGGCAGAAGCAACGACAGAAGAGGAGGGTGGTGGAGCAGAGAAAGTCCCGTGCGCGGGTCCCATCATGTGCCCGTGGCAGGCCTACGCATGCGAAGAGCGCACCCGGTTGCACCTACACAGCCACCCGCAGGCGTGACGAGTTCGACAGAGCGCACGATGGCGTAGATTGGGGTTCCGTGCACAGCCTGGTAGGACGCGCCACACTCCTGCACAGGTGTGTCCAACTGGGAACAGGACGGTCGGTCACAGTTAAATCACAGCGGGCGGCTATGATGTTGGGGGAGGGGCGGGCAACATGTGCCTATGTATATAGAGGGGGGGGGGGATAAAGTCACGGACATGACAAAGGAAGGGTGACGAAGGTAATGAGAAGGCGGCATAGGGAGAGGGAGAGCAACGTGCAGATCACACGTGCTGCCTCTTCGCTTGCCCATTCCCGCAAATGGCAGTCAGTCTAGCGCACGGACTCCGTCATCAAGCAAAGGAGACCCCCCGCATGAGGATCGCGCTGGTGGGGCTCACCAGCCGCCAATCGCAGAATCCGACTACTGCCGCGAGATTCTTTCCAAAGACAACCGCACCGACTCCCTATGGAGAACAGACAAGCAGCAAGGGCCGAAGCGCACCGGATTCAGCTCAAAGCACTAACACAGGCGTGGAG
>NC_018334.1:295228-349898 GCF_000234665.1 Leishmania mexicana MHOM/GT/2001/U1103
GTTCGACGAGGGGTCACGTGTGGGCGAGGCGCGGTTGCTCTTCAAACGAGAAAATGAGTGGGCGACAGCGAGGGATGCCTTCGGGCACGGAGAGAAGGGGGGCGGGGCAGAGAGGGGCAATCGCGAGATGGACGCAGGATAGGGATGCGGGCAGTGCCCCATGGCGGCAGCAGATGCGCAAAGTAACACACAGCAGCCGCCACCGGCGCGGCGCGCGGAGGAAGCCTGCAGGTCCTTCGGCTCCGCCCACTACAAGGCAAGTGGTGCCAGCAGCGCCGACAGCATCACGTGTGCGTGGCTTCACGCAGAGGGAGGCGCAGAAACAAGGCCGAGGAGAGGCAAAGGCGGTTGCCACCGTGCAGACGAAACAGAAGAAAGGGACAAGGCGGCTGACAAACGGCGGAGAGCGAGCGAGAGGGGCACCGGCGCCGGGGCAAGCGAGCCCGCAAAGAAAAGGCGACGCCTACGCACAGGTCGATACAGGTAGATGGATGGGCACACGCCCATCTGCCCACACATACGGAGACAGAGCGCCGCGTATGCAAAGAGCAGCACAGAAAGCGGGCAGCGACGAGAGTAGCGGCACCAGACGGTGCTCCGTGTGCGACCAGAGATAATCGGGGGACAGCAAGCAGCCCATCTGCAGGGGCCCACTGGCGAGGCACACGCGAAAAAGCACAGCGGCCACGGAGGCACCCGCGTACGGGTCATACCAGTCACGAAGTGCACTCCCGCTTTGCGCTCCGGCCTCGCGCTTCCCCCTGGGTAGCGGGCCACCTCAGCAACCGCCACTGCAACACGGTATGCTGACTGTATCTACATTTCAAATTGGCGATGGGCCGTACATGTACTGGTACGGCTGTTGAGGCGCCCTGTAGTAGCTCCCTTGCGGTGGCGCTTGCTGATAGTAGGTCGGCTGGTGGGGAGGCTGTGCATGGTGCTGATAGACGACCTGCGGCGGAAGCGTAGGCGGCTGCAGATACATTACTGGTGGGGCGGGCTGCAGAGGGTAAGGCTTTGCTTGCTGAACATAGGCTGGCTGTTGGTTATAGATCGACGGTAGCAGCGGCTGCGGCGGAGGCGCAACTGGCGCCTGCAGCAGAATGCCCATCGCCGGCCCGCTGAATGACGGGTTCTGGACGGAGTCAAAGTCATCTGCACACGTCGCCTTCTGTATCTCGGCAGCGGCCATTACAGGCTTTGTGGCTGCAGCGGCCTTGCATTCCTCAATGGAGCGCACCAGCATGCTGCTTGGCTGGGGATCAGCGCCAAAGTCTACCGCCAGCACTTGCAGATGAAGCTCTGCCGACGAGAGCCCCGTGCCCTTGAGGGTGACCCACATATCGCTCACAACACCGCGCGTCAAACTGTTCACAGAGAGCGAGTAGACGCCCATCAGGTCGTCCACAATGACGTTGTTGTTCCACAACTCGAAAATGATCTGCTCGGAGTCTTCGTCGGCGACAGGGAACTTGACCACCTCATTCCAGACGGGGTGCAGACTGCTACCGACCACCTTCGTCGTGTACTTGCGGCGCGTCTTTTTCCTGTCGCCCATCACGGCCTTCACATACGGGTCGGGAATACCAGCCCTTCGGGTGTCGCCGATGTTGCGAGCACCGCAGATGCGCACCTCCAGACGGCCCATTGTGTATTTTGTTTTTTTTTTCTCCAATCGAGTGAAGGGGGCGGGGAAGCACGAAACGTCGAACGGCGGAGCAATGAAGCACCGTCCTGTGGAGCACGGGTATACTGCTCGCACACTCGTCTAGCACAGAGAGAGCAGAGTTGGCTACCGTGCACACCTAGCAGCTGAACTAGTGCTTGGGGTATATATATATATATCTGTGCGGCGTGTTCGACGGAACGAGGGCAGATCGGAGGAGGATGTGAGAGAAAAAGCACGTGAGAAAAGGCGACGAGAGTAACAGAGCCATCGGCAGCTACGACGTGTGAGCAACCGCAACAAAAGTGGAGGGGAAGGGGAGCACAGAGCTGAGCACCTGCCGCCTTACGCTAGATTAGCTCTTCGCTGGCAAGCCGCACAGAAGTTGCACCCACCTCCGTCACGTCTGTCAGACTCACTACTCCACTCGATGTCGTGGTGCACTGCACGAGGTCCTTTCGCAACAGGCACACGCGTTCCTATTTTACAGCGATGATTCCGGTACCAAGTACGCAAAGTGGTGCAAAGAAGGCAGCATGGCAGTAGCGCGAAAGAAAACAGCGAATGACAACGCGAAACACAACAAGAAAAGTCGAGCTCGAGCACTGGAAAGGTGTCCGCAGTACAGGGACCCATGCAGATGGGAGACCGGCAACAAGCGCGATGCATGATGGGGACAAGAATAAAGTGAGATGTGTGTGTGAGAGAGAGACAAGGTCAAATCCTACGTCTACGTTTCGCATAGACGGCGCGCAACACTGAAGCTTGGCGAGTCGCTCAACAAAGATAGGAGGAGGGAGGAGAGCAGCAGAGAACCAGAGAGGAAGCAGGTGACACACACGCAGCCACACTTTAGGACCCACACAGACGCTCGCGTGTGCAGGCGCGCAAACGACCTCGTAGACGAAGACGAGGGAGCGAGTGAAACAGACCTGCAAGATGCGCTTGCAGCCGTACGTGGCAGCCTTCTTTTCACCCGCTTCTCAGAAGTCGATGCGCGCTTGCTCCGTTTGTGTCCGCACTCTTGCTTACATGTCGGGCGGGATACCATAGGCCATCTGTACCGGCCGCCGCTGCGGAGGGGGGGTGCCGTAGAGGTGGGGTGGTGGAGGACCGGCAGCGTACGGCAGACACTGCTGGGGCTGCGGGGCGCCGTACATGGGCTGCGGAGGCGGTGGCGCGCCATAGCCGTACCCCTGTAACGGCGGCTGCTGGGGCGGTGGGGGAGGAGCACCGTATGCGTACCCCTGCAGTTGTGGTGGAGCCACGTAGCCGTACTGTCCTTGCGGCATCGGCGCAGCCGAGGCACTGTAGGCCACCGGTGGCGGGGGCCCTAGCGGAGCATGGGGGTACGACTGCAGTACAATCCCCTGCGTTTGCGGCACGTAGTTCTTCGGCGGGCGGTATGTCTGGCCCGTGGGCGGCAGCATGGTGTCCCCGTCGAGCGATAACGTGAGCCGGTCGCCAGGTCCTGGATCGCGGCCAAAGTCGACAGCAAGGATGCGCAAGTGCAGCTCCGAGGGCGAGCCCCTCGTTCCCTCGAGAAGCACCCAGGTATCAACGACGACGCCGCGGGTTAGACCGTTGAGGGAGAGGCTGTAGCTTCCGAGGAGGTCGTCCACAATGACGTTGTCGTTCCACAGCTCGAGCACCACCTGCGTCGAGTCGTAGTCGGCGACTTGAAACTTGAAGAGCGCATTCCAGACGGGGTTAAGGCAGTTCTCAGCTACGTGGGTCTTGTACTTTATCTTGGACTTGTTATGGTTACTCAGCTTGACCTTCACGTACGGGTCGGGTTTACCGACCTTCTGCATGTTCGCCACATTGCGGGCGCCGCAGACACGGATCTCGAGGCGGCCCATTACTTGGGAGGCGGGAGCACACACTGAGAGACAAAAAAGAAAACGAAGGGAGGAGGAGAAAAGACGTACACTAGTAAACAAGAAAATGTCTAAGCGTGAGTGTGCACGGTAGAGGTGCGTGGGAGGGTGGAAGCGCTTCGCACGTTCGATGAATCACGATAGCGCGACTGACGGGAGGGGAGAAGCGCGTGAGGCAGCACAAAGAAGATGAGGGGAATAGGGCGGAGATGGAGCCCGCCAGTGCCAAGTACGCTGAAGAAGAAGACTGCGGCTGCCATAGGGCTGAGGTCTGTGACAGCTGCCATCGCCTTTCATGCCTTTCTTCGACCGCCATACGCCGATAAGACTCTGTGCTCTGGCTGGCTACGAGCACGCATGCATTGCCCGAGTTCGGCAGAGAAGGTGTACGACACTGCCACGGCACTTCAGGGCTACCGTCAGTGGCTAAAAGGGCGACACCGCTAGGTAGGAGGTGTGGGCTAGACACTTGCGAGGGACGTGTTCACGAAGAGTCCACCAGCTGCGACGCACGCTGCGCCTACACAGAGCAGGCTTTTTCGACTAGTCATCGTCAGCAGCAGAGATCGGGTGCCGAAAAGGGGAGCACCAAAGAGCGTGTAGATGAGGTAGGCACGAGAAGGGCCTGCTACGCAGAAAACAGCGCGACACACACACACGAAAGAAAAGTGAAGAACACAAAAGGAAGCGCAGCCACAGGTATCGGAAAAAGAAAGGTGCACGTGGCAGAGCAGGCGGTTGCACGCGCACCCCCCCCCCCACGGCGGGGAAGCGAAAGAAGAGAGGAGACCACCGGCAAGTTTCTCTCTTCTTCGTGCTTCGTTTGGCCCGCCCCCGTTCCCATGAGGGGAGCGGTGACACGACGATGGCAGACGTCTGTTCGCCACCTTCGCATGATGCGAATTTCAGAACGGTCGTGCAGAGGAAAGGGGAGGGGGGAGGAGGTAGGTCGGCGAAGACAAGGCCGCCATAAGCGAGGAGGGGGGGGGGCTTCGGCGCGGCAATAGAGCAACTGGGGGCCCGAGAGAGGATCCACGTGAGTGCGGCGTCTGTGGGCCGGCTGGCCCACGACTTCACTACAGCAGCCATAAAAAAGAAAACGCGTTGAGCAGGCCGAGAAGGGTAAGTGGATAATAACGAAGAGATACAACAACAAACAAGAGGCGGTACCCGACAGGGCTGTTCAGGCGCACACGTCAGGAGGCGCAGGAGCTATGCGATGGCACATGGCGTGTGCACCACCATCTGTCAAGGGGCCACCCCCGCCTTCGAACACTCCGAGACCCACCCAACAGCCATCAACGGACAATCGGCCTTTTACAGCGTACCATACCATCCGGTGTGTGCGTGTGTGGGAGGGGGGAGAGGCAGTCGGGGACACATATTAAAGAGTGCGCTCACATAACCCTGCAATGCTCGACCCCACGCCCCCAGACACACGGACGCCTCTTCGTCGCCGATGAGTGTGGCCGTACACTCGAACACACATGACTCACCTCGCCTGACCACCCTCCCCTCGGTGTGTGTGTGTGTGTCGGTGAGGCATTGGACACCAGTCTGACAATGCAGAGGAAAGAGAAAAGAAAAACCGGAAACGGCGCACAGGAGGCGACGGTGAAAGTGAATTTGAAACGGTCGCCAACGACCCTTCAGAGAGGGTCGGCGTGGAGAGCAAGCGCTCCTACTCGCTTTGCGGTGGAAGACACAACAGGCAAGCGCAGAGCAAGGCGACGACTGATCTACGGCAGAGGTGCCGAAGCAGGTAGCCGCAACGCTCAGTCACCACCCGTCCCCATGCGCGCTTCGGTATGTGCTCTCCCACACTGTTTCTTCTTTCTGTTTCTGTTAGGGAAGCACGGCGTTGAGGAATGACAGTCTGGAGGGCTAGTGTCTGGCGATGTGCCGCTGTTTCAAGGAGCATGGAGGAGACAGCGTCCTGCACGACCTCCAGCCCAGGCGCAACGGGGAGAAAGTGACCATCTGTTGCGGCTATGAATGATACACCCGTAGACGTACGGCTGAGCCTGTTGCTCCGCAGTGGTCGAAGCATGCCGTTTGGTGTACGGGTTCCCCGTTTGCATAGTCGAGGAGCTGCGCCTCGAACTTCACGGGAAGCTGCCGGTCCTGATTAGCGCACCCGCGCAAAGTACTCACCGGACTCGACATTGCCTACGGAGGCACGCTTTTGATGTCCCGTGAAGCGGGGCTCGAGTCAGAGGCTGAAAGACGGACATGCAGGCCCCCGTCACCAGCACGCGTCTTCATCAGCGGCAAGTACATCTCTGTCGTGGTGCCTTAGCGCACCCCGCAAACCAAAAGTGTTCCTCGTCCTCCCTTCGTGCCTTTCCATTTCCGTAAGTAGCACGGTGGTGAACAAACAGCAGCGACTTGCCGGAATCACCATGTGAGCATCGCTGACCTCATTCCACGGCAGGAGATAGAGCATGTCAACGTGGCGAGTGATAAGCGACGTCACTGCCGGACTGCTGCTCCATCATTCGAAAGGTCACGCAAAGGTGCGTGCTAGGCGCTAGGGATGTGATCCCCGTGAAGCATCCGTCGCACACGCACATCTTGAATCGACTTTGCCCTGAAGTATGCCGCTCACCTTTTGTGTCTTGTGTACTCTACTGATGGCGCAGAGTTTCAGGCTCAGCGATGTGATGCTGGGCAGCGTAGGTGGCGGGTGTGAGAAACATGTGCACAGGGTGGAAGAGAGAAGCGCAGCCGTGAAGCGGCAGGGGCATCGAGAAGGAGAACGGCAGTGACGCTGAAGTCCACAGCTGCGTCTGCGGGAGCCGCCCGGAGCAACCACTTCGTGTGTGTTCTCGGGTGGGTTGATGAAAGCCATTACGTATCCGTGTGCGTCCACTGAGATGCTGTACACCAGGCTTTAACAGTGCATGGCGAGACATTACGATTCCTCTTCGCCATTTGATTTTCTTTTTTTTTACTTGTCGGGGGAGCATGGAAGTGTTAACGACGCACCAGAACCCACGCCAACACTAGAAGGTGCGTCAGGATCGACGACTGTGTGATACGGAAAGGCCCATTCGCTGAGAATAACACTTCTAAAGAGCCTTCTGCAGGAGGAGAAGTGTGGAGAGCAAAAAAAAGAAAGCGAACGCAAGGCAGCACGTCGCCATGACCGAAGAATCACCTGGTGGCGAAGCGGGCAACACCGTCCTCCCCCCACCCCTACGCATGCATGCAGGGCGTGATCATGTGTAAAGCAGGAAGGGGGTAGGGTGGCCATCGTGGTGGTGGTGGTTGAGGGGAGGGGAGGGGGGAAGAAAGTTGTACTACGCGCTAATACAGGGACGAACAGCTAAAAGGGAAAACAGAACCTAGTAGACAAAAGAAAAGTGGCCGCATGGGCGAAAGACAGGAAGTTATAGATCGCAGGCTACACGTGGAAGCAAGACAAAACAAAACACAAAGGGAGAAAACTGCGGCGCGCAAAGCAGAAGAGGGAGATGGAGAGGCGAGAAACGATGAAGCA
Organism: Leishmania mexicana MHOM/GT/2001/U1103; assembly: GCF_000234665.1. NCBI lineage: Eukaryota > Euglenozoa > Kinetoplastea > Trypanosomatida > Trypanosomatidae > Leishmania > Leishmania mexicana. Next base: position 302,277 of record NC_018334.1, read on the forward strand.
TGTGGTCGACAGCGCACACCGCAGATCTCGCTGCCAAGACACCACGCTCCTGTGCATATATATATAGATGTATATGCACAGGAAGATGTTAAGGCAGGAGTGAGCTCAAGCCAAGCATCGGAAGAAAAACACGAGAGGCATAGAATCGTTTAGCAGAGCAAAGGGGTAGTGCTCACATAAGCTACAGACTCCCTCGGCACATTGAGTGAACAGTTAAACCTGCACGTGAACGAGTAGAATAGAGCATCGACTTAGCATAGGTGGTTTTGAGAGGGGAGAGGGGGTTTAAGGGGAAACGGGGAAAACAACGGAGAGATAGAGGGGTAAATAAAAATAGGGCAAGACAGCAGCAAAACCGGAAAAAAAAGGGCGCCGTTGATCATAGTCTCCACTACATCTGCTTTTTGCGCGTGCGTGCGTGCGTACGTGCCGGTGGCTCATGTCGCTCGGACGAGAAGGGGAGCGGCAACACACACACACACACACACACACACGCCGCCATCACCACCACCACAGAAAGAAGACGAGCACCAAAAGCCCAGGGGCAACAAGCAAGCAAACACACAAACCAAAAAAAAAAGAAGGGCAGCAAACCAATAATAAAAAGAAAAGCACGGCGCCGTCGCACGCAAGCACCAAGACGTTGTTGTGTGGTGTTTTGTTTCATCGTTTTGCCTCTTTCTGCTTTGGGGGAGGGGAGGGGATTGCTTATGTGCACCAGGGACGCACACCTACACCACACCCGCGCACGACGACCACTCGCCCTCTCACTCTCTCTATCGATCGGGACGCGCGGAACAAGTCAGCCTCACAGGGGGACGGGAGCTACACTGCAGCAATCCGTGGAGGTGTGTGTGCGTGTGTGTGTGTACGAGGAAGCGCAAGCACAAAAAAAACAATATAGATAAATAACGAGCAACAGAGATGGGGGGAGCATTTTCTAAAAAAATCGACCGATCATTGCCTTGGCCGCCATCAGTAACCTGAAGAGTAGAAAGCCTATGTACACCAGCGTGATCGTGATAAAGATGGTGAACACAAGCATCGGAACAAGAGCCACGTTGATTAGCCTCCGAGCGACAAAGTAGCAGCCGCCATTGTCGACAGCCAGTGGGGGACACGTGTTGCAAAGGTGTACGTTATACGAGTCCATGATCTTGCAACTCTGCATGAACCCAGTGCAGTTGTGACGCTGATAAAAGTCGCAGAGTTCGAATGATTGGTGGTCCACCATGTGCCTGTAAATTACGGACTTTGCCATGTTTGACAGGATAACCGCGAGGCACAGGATGCAGCAAACCGCGGAGAATACGGCGAAAAAAATGTGAATGACCACTAAAATCGTGCACTCGCTAAGCGGCAAGTGCACCACTGTGGCGTACACAACGGTGGTGATGCCTGTGATGCCCCACACAATGATTGATATCAAAAAGCTCCTTATCAACTTGTTCAGGAAGGTTACAATGAGGGCGTCACTCATGGTACTCAACGTCACACTGAGGAACATCGCGAAGATCATGGTAAACACGAGAATGACCACCGCGGCAAGGAAAGTGCCCTGTGGAATTTTCGTCAGAAAGAGGATGCCAGTGCTGGAGAAGAGGCCGGCAGGCGCGCGATAGCGCTGCAGCTGCCGCTCCTCGCGGACGCGTTTTCGCTCCTTCTCCTTCGCGATGGCGCAGTCCGCCTTCACGAGAGCGGTAAGCTCCTCATGCACCAGCCGATTCACCAGCTCACGGTCCACATCCGGCCACGCACATCGGACGCACAGGAATGCATACAGCGGCACCTGGTGCGGGTTGTTGCCCTCGCTCGTGTGCACCAGGTAGCGCCGCACAAACATGCGCAGGCACTGCATGTCGTCAATGTGCTTCGCCGGGTCCTGGAAGAGCGAGTAGAAGATGGCATTCGGGTCGCGACCGAATTCGACGTTCTCGATGCTCTTGCGCAAGAAGGTCATGTACGGGATCAGCCCGATGGATCCGCTGAATCGGCGAAAGTTCCTGACTCGCAAGCCACGGTTCACGGCACCGGCGCCACTGGCGCCTTCCGCCAACAAAAGTCGAGCCTCCCCCGACACACGCTCCTCACCATCCCCGTCGCGCTCCTCGGCAGCTTGTAGCTCCGCCACGATTTTCAGCGGCACCGCGGGGGCCAAGCTGCCGGCGGCATCCGCTGCACACAGCACATACGGATCCACTGCGATGCTGAGCGCGCTGTCATCGTCCGCACCCGCCTCGCCCTCCTTAGAGTTTGGGTGCACCAGCAGCCCATCAAAGACGGATTGACTAGGCTGCGCGGTTGAGGTTTCAACGTTGGCCGTGGTAGGAATGGTGTGCAAAGTGCGGAGAGTGCGCATTGCTTTGTGGATACGGAGCGGGGCGGATTTGACAAGGCTCTGCTCGTCTGGGGCGGGGCCCTGATTGCTCTCTAGGTACTGCTCCAGTGTCTTGTACGCGTCGAAGGCCTCACGTGTATACCGATTCACGTATATCAAGGCAACCGAAGTCCCCGTAACCATGGCCACAAGGCCTGTGTAGTAGTAGGTGACAGACGTGGCATCGTTAGCAGGCATCTTCACGCAAAAGCTAACACAGCGGCCAATCAGCTTCAGTTCTGGTGCATTGAACACAGGAAGATTCTGGATGGAACGGCTATCGGGGATGGTAATACGCAACATCATGTCGTCGATAGAATCTCTTCGACCTGTATTCGCGCCATCAAAACTTCGCTGAGGCGCAGTGAAAACTTCTTCCTCTAGTTGCCCGCGAGTACTTATGGGCTCTCGCGCCGCCCGCCCCTGTGCTGAGTTGTCGCGGGAAAGGTGCACGCTGTCCGAAGTGGCACGGGCGAAGGCAAGAAAATCCTCATTTTCCTCACGTGCTGGCATTGCGGCTGAGTCAATATACGGCGAAGGTAAAGAAGTGAGGTGAATGGCTCAGCGGTGAGCAAGTCAACAGTGGCCGAGTGTGACGGCAAGGAGAGGATAGGAGAGGGGGGGGCGGGAGGGATGCCGCGCGAGAGTTTGCTGGTGGGGTGAGACTGAGGACAAGCACGAGAGAGAAGAGAAGGACATAGCAGGTGTGACAGATGAAACATAAACGTGTTTCGGCGTGGTGGCAAAACAGGAATATGAGACAGAATAAAGGGAGGGAACGGAAGCGTGAGATGGGCGGTCTACGAGCCCTGCACGCATCGCGGATCGGCCCGCTCCACGGTCAGTTCTTTCCGTTGGCGGGAGGAGGAGTGCGACTCTGGATGCGGTAGCAATCATTCCTGGGTGCGAGTGCGAAAAGCGGTTCGGGCGTGGAGTACACAGTACCCCACGGCACCCAGCTGGTGAGCTATGATTATATGAATCTAGCATCTAGCTCGAGCGACTCGCAACCACACCTAGGCGGGGAGAACACAGCACATATGCACAGGCGCTGGCCAAGGCATACAGCACTGTACACGAGGAAATGGCGCAAAGCGAAATGCGGCCGTTCCAATTGCACAAGGAAAAAAATAATACATATATACATACATACACATATGCATATATATACACACACACATACATACACGTATATATACACATATATTAGATGCATCTGTATGGAGGGGAGAGAGCACAGAGCAAACATCCTGTAAGGCTGGGGGAGGAGGAAGTAGTAGACAAGGGCTAGCAGTGGTGTTAGATAAACAAAAGAGGAGGAGGAGGGGGAGGGAGGGGGGGGGGGCGGAGAAATGAACGGGTCAATTCACAACAAGGGGTGGGGAGGCCCACGGAAAGGCATGGGGACAAAAGAAAACAAACCAAAGCAAAAAAGGAGAGGGAGATGGAGGGAGAGCAGGAACAAACACGGCAACGTCCGCGCCGCCGACGATGCGAGCCGCCGGCTGCGTAGAAACAGAAGAAAAGAGAATGCGGCAAACAGACCACAAAGAAAAGAAAGCATCGAAACCGTCGCGGAGGATCGGGTGGAGGAAAGGGCTGGAGAGGCTCGTGGAAGATAGGCGCACAACAAAAGGGGACGGAAAACATACAAAACGGCAACAACGGCCCTCTCTTCGAAACGACGGACTATACGGATAAAGACACACACAAACTCAGAGAAAAAACCTGCAACCCACGGAGAGGGGTAGAGGCAGACAGAGAGCACGGTCCAAGGGCCGCACGGTCACACAATCCGTCCCATCATGACCTCGACAAACAAAAACAGTTTTACAATCAGATAGGCAGCGTACACAGTGGCCATCAAGATGATGCAGGTAAAACACAAGAGGGGAACAAGGGCTTTCTCGACCTCAAACCACAGCGATGCGTAGCAGCTGCTGTTTGTCGCCGGCATGTTCGGGCACGACAAGCACAGATTCGGATCGATCCTGTCGGACCCACACGCGTCCGAGAAACCGGTACATGTATGCTGCTGGTAGAAGGCGCAGAGCTGATCCCTCCGATACACGAGCATGATGTCGTACATCGCCTGGTTCGTCATTTTCCAGAGCACTACCAGCAGCGTCATGATACAGCATACAATAGCCGCCAGAGTTAGTGCGATGCGCATACCAAGTCGAAAATGGTCGACCAGTAGAGGAATGTGACTCTTGCTGGCGTGCAACATTATCGCCACAGCAGCGGTGGGCCACACCACAACAGAGGTGACGAAAGAAAACATGAATTTGTTCACGAAGCTCACAATTAAGGCGTCACTAGTGACACCGAGAACCACGCCAAGGTAGATGGCGAAGATCAAAGAAAACAGAAGCGTGATGATGCCCGCAAAGAAGGATCTCTGTGGAATTTTCGTGAGAAAGAGGATGCCAGTGCTGGAGAAGAGGCCGGCAGGCGCGCGATAGCGCTGCAGCTGCCGCTCCTCGCGGACGCGTTTTCGCTCCTTCTCCTTCCCGATGGCGCAGTCCGCCTTCACGAGAGCGGTAAGCTCCTCATGCACCAGCCGATTCACCAGCTCACGGTCCACATCCGGCCACGCACATCGGACGCACAGGAATGCATACAGCGGCACCTGGTGCGGGTTGTTGCCCTCGCTCGTGTGCACCAGGTAGCGCCGCACAAACATGCGCAGGCACTGCATGTCGTCAATGTGCTTCGCCGGGTCCTGGAAGAGCGAGTAGAAGATGGCACTCGGGTCGCGGCCGAATTCGACGTTCTCGATGCTCTTGCGCAAGAAGGTCATGTACGGGATCGGCCCGATGGATCCGCTGAATCGGCGAAAGTGTCTGTGCCGTGCAGCCCCTCTTGCTTCCGGCTGTCCTGGGCTCTCTTCGAGTGACGCGTAAGGATCCGGAAGCTGCTCCTCCCGCTGTTTCGACATTGCAGTGGCTATCTCCGTCTCTGTCCTCAGTGGAGCTAAATGGGCTAAGCTACCGAAAGCTTTCAAGTCGATTAGTCGTCGAGCGCCGCGTGTTGTTGTCAGACTCCCATCCTCGGCAGCAGCCACTTCGTCGTCATTGGCTTGGCTGTAGGAGCGAAGTACGCTCTCCGGTAGAGGTAAAGGTGGGCGGTTGTTCGTGCGCATTGGCTCCTGGTTGTGTTCGTGACCTCCATCGTTACCGACACTGTTGCCGCTATGTACAGGGTCAGCTACACCCTTTGCCAAGCGCTGCTCCCGCGACTTGTACGTCATGAAGTCGGCAGGCGTATACCGGTTGACGTGCATCAAGGTCGCGGTGCTCGCCGTAACAGTGGATACAAGTCCAATATAGTAGTAGGAGGTGGGTGGTGCGCCATTGAGAGCCTGCGTCACGAGGAAGGTCACACAGCGACCAATCAGCTTCAGCTCTTGCGATACCATCGCCGGGAGATTCTCAATGGGGCGGTTTTCACAAAGGACAATACGGAGCCCCAGATCATCAGAGGATGCGGTTGGATCCATGGTAGGGCTTCTGCTCGGCCGCTCACGGCCGATCCGATGATCCAAGTCTTCTTCAAGGTCCATCTCCTGCGTGCTTATCGGCTCCCGACGGGCCCGTTCCCGTTGAGAGTCATCGTGAAAACCATTAGTGCTCGTCGGCCCACGGCCTCCAAAAGCGGGAGGCTCCTCCATGAGCATCGATGATGACACTTCGAGCTGATTGGAACGTGATCCTTTCCTACTGTCGTCCCAAAAGATGTCACCTCATCAGAAGGGGGCAGGAGCGGGGTTATGATGAGCCGGCGGAGAAAGAGCAACAAATGTGTGGCAAGCACGTGGTAGCAAGACTGAGCACGGAGGGGAACGCGTAGGCGTGAGAGCGGTAAACCAGTGCGGAGGCGGTGGAGGAGCGCGAAAAAAAAAACAGGCGTAGCATGCAGAGAAACGCACATGAATTTCACACAGGAGGGGATGCATCGGCGCGCAACATCTCACTTGCGCATGCGTGACCTCTGTAGCGGTATGTCGTCGCGCCTTCCCATAGGAGCGGGCGGTGGGAAGAATGCAGAATCGGGACTGCTCACACCCAACAGATCCGGCGCGCTCAGGACGCCATTCGTGCGCCAACATCGACGCAGGTGCGCTAGCCCACCCGGTGCCCTCAAGGATGAGAAGCACGCAGTTTGCACAGCTGGTCCGCCTGGCTGGTGCGCGTAAAGGCAAGGCTGGTCTAGCAGAAGTCTACCATGCTATCAGCAACACAAGCAACCGATGCCAGGTACAAAGGAGAGAAAGCACGCACGACTGCCGCGCGAAGCGCACCTGCAGTCGCACAGGATAAACGGACCACGCCATAAAGACACACAAGAAAATACGTAAGAAGTAGAATGATAGCAAAAGGGGAGCGGGGAGAGAGAGATCAAATAAAGGTGTAGGAAGTGGAGTGTCTGCACAGGTGTCCACAGGGCACCTAGCACCCGCAGTGATGGGTACTACGTAGAATGAAGAAGAGGAGAGTCGGCGCTGTCTACCGCTGCACATTGCTCCCGCAGTGTCTCAAATTGGGCTTCGCAAACAATATATATATATATATAAAGATACATAGAAAAGTCGAGTTGCTACGATGTCTTCCTGTGAAAAGAATAAGGGGTTCGGTGTGTGTATGTGTGTGTGAGGGGGGGGGGCGGATCGTTAGAGGTACAGATATGAAAAGCGAGCAGAGGGAGGGGGGAGGGTGTCACAACGCATGCCCATCCGAGAAGACGAACACACGAGAAACCACCTTCGCATCGGTCTGCACGGCCGTGGTCACAAAGATGGGCAAAAAGGGCACAGCGCAGCACGCGCTCTCCCTCCCTTCCGCCCTAACCCTAACTGAGACACAACGAAAACAGTGAAAATCACACCACAAGGTCCTCTCACATACGCACGAGGTAAATCACATCTGCCGTGAGATCGATGCCTGGCTTGCGACTTACCTACCCGGTGCACACATGAATGATGCCGCTGTGTGCCTGATTGGCTCTCCCCCTTCTCTCTCTCTCGCGTGCTATGTCGCGCCGGCATCATCCATTCCAAGACAACGACCACCTCGAGGCGAGAGGGAGGATGATGGAAGAGACGCGAGCATTCAAATACGCAGCCATCCCGGTGCGGCCTGCTGCACCGCATAGCTGGAGCATGTTCACTACGAAACTGAACGCGAACCGCGCCACCTCCAGGAAATGTCACCGTTATACAGTGAAACAGACAGCCAAAGCCAACGGAACAGTCCTACACCCAGTCTGCGCTTTTCCTGCTGCGACTTGCTCGACCACAGCCTGCCCCGCGAAAACGGAAAGCCTACCTCCCTCGCACAGGACAGCAACAGTGACAAGAGTCTCATCCACGTTCGTCAGCGCAAACGAGTTAGCGAGAGGACCAACCAAATTCATCAATGTGGCTAGTGACTGGCTCCGCTGTCAACCACCGCTTTCGCAAGGAGAAACACGGAGTCGACAACCAGCTATCCGGCAATCACCGTAGGCACACACCGACAGAGGCGTTCCTAGAGCTCGTGAGGAGCATGGGATCTTCGTACATTCGATAGAGAGAGAGCAGAGATCCTTCGACGAAACCGTGTCCACGCAGGATTACACACCGGGGTGCCGGAGGCGCGCTTCTGTTACCACTTCCACGACGATCATGCACGCAGCAGCGCTAGCGCGGTCAATGGTGCATATCGCCAGCTCCTCATCATGGTCCGGAGGGCAATTCGCGTCGACACTGCACTACAGAGCAATGCACACACCAGCCGCCACTCCACACCAAAGAGGATTGGCCACCCATCCGTTTCATCGACCACCAGACAACGCGTTGGTCCCCACCAAAGTCCATCACCACCTCCACATCAACAGCAAAGACACCACTGACGAAGAGAAAGCAGACGACGACAGCAAACATCGTCGCAGAAGCTTCTGCCAGGCGCACCAGAAACATACGAGCTAGCATTCACTCTGGAGCAGGCTAGCCCACGATGGTATCGCCACACCATCTTCGTGGGCGCGTTTTCGCTCCTTCTCCTTCGCGATGGCGCGGTCCGCCTTCACGAGAGCGGTAAGCTCCTCATGCACCAGCCGATTCACCAGCTCACGGTCCACATCCGGCCACGCACATCGGACGCACAGGAATGCATACAGCGGCACCTGGTGCGGGTTGTTGCCCTCGCTCGTGTGCACCAGGTAGCGCCGCACAAACATGCGCAGGCACTGCATGTCGTCAATGTGCTTCGCCGGGTCCTGGAAGAGCGAGTAGAAGATGGCACTCGGGTCGCGGCCGAATTCGACGTTCTCGATGCTCTTGCGCAAGAAGGTCATGTACGGGATCAGCCCGATGGATCCGCTGAATCGGCGAAAGTTCCTGACTTGCAAGCCACGGTTCACGGCACCGGCGCCACTGGCGCCTTCCGCCAACAAAAGTCGAGCCTCCCCCGACACACGCTCCCCACCATCCCCGTCGCGCTCCTCGGCAGCTTGTAGCTCCGCCACGATTTTCAGCGGACCGCGGGGGCCAAGCTGCCGGCGGCATCCGCTGCACACAGCACATACGGATCCACTGCGATGCTGAGCGCGCTGTCATCGTCCGCACCCGCCTCGCCCTCCTTAGAGTTTGGGTGCACCAGCAGCCCATCAAAGACAGATTGACTAGGCTGCGTGGCTGGCGCTAAAATCTCAGAACCATTGCTTCAGACGCAGCGCCATGGCTGCAAGCAAGCGGAGGGGAGGCGCGCAGTCTCTCCACACTCTGCGTATGAGTGCAGTGACGGCGTATTGCAACGCGGCAGCCCCTAACGCGATGCTTGCCTGGGACGCAACATCTGTACACAACGCGTAAGGGAACCCGACTGCCCGAAAGAGTCCGGATGCAGCCTGCCAGCGAGTGGATACGCCGACGTACACGCAGCCGCTGCGCATGGAAGTGGTGTGTGCCTGCAGTAATCCGAAGGGATTGATGTCTGCAGCCCCGTGAGCAAGCCGCCAAAGCACTTCGACAACAGCTCCATTCGGCGTCTTCATACGCTGCACAAAATCCGCAGGGTAGCCTCCTCACACGATCTCGGAGAGTGAGCGGCGGGTGTGGCGTAGCAGTACCATGGAGTCGTGGGGCTGGAGACCGGCCGCTATGAATAGGTCTCCGTTGTCTGCGTGCTTTGCGGTACCCACCACGGCTGCGCCACTGCCGCGGCAAAAAAGTAACCCGTCACTAGGGCATTGTAGCCGGGATGCACCTTCAAGTCACGCACAACTGCAGTGCGGGCGCTACGGCGGACGGCCAAGTAGCTTTTTTGGAAGCCGGCGTGCACCCGGCACTCCAGGCCGCAGCCGGATCGGATGTCGTACAGGACGGGCTCCGCAGGCCGGTGGGTAAGCTTTTCCTGGTGCGTCGCAGAGGCACCAAGCGCCACGACCACCTGCGCGCTGCCGTGGTCGACATCCACGTAGGCAAGCACACAAATGCGCGTCGTCGCCCTTCACTATCAATGTCGCCTTGAAGGACGGACTTGCGTTGCAGCTGCCCCCGCACCCCTAGCTCGCGACGCCATCGGCGTCGGCGTACGTGACGTTTGCGTAATGCAGGGATCGTCTCCCATCGGTTGACGAGTACTCTCGCGACAGGACGACGGCCCGTGCACCTCCGCACAGGAGAACCAGAGCCACCACCACGACGATGCCGCTGCAAGATAAGGACGAAATGAGTCAACAAGTACAGGACACGGGCGGAAGCATGGCGGGTTCCGATGCTAACTTTTCACGCGCATGGGCGGGTGCAAGTAGCCGGAGTAGAGCGTGACTGCGTGCGCAGCATAGCAAACAAACAACAGCAAAGAAAAGGATGGAGGAGGAGAAGGTGGATAGCGGAGAGGTCGAGGAGGCAAAGTGGCAGACGACCGCTATCACGGATGGCGATGGCAGAAGGGAAGACAGGGCACGCAGTGATCGCAATGGACCTCCTCTTTTGAGTTGTTCATGCATGTAGGAGTTCAGAGAAATTGAGGCGCTCCGCACAGACACCAGGCAAGCGCAAAACGAGATCGCACTCCGTGAGGCGGTGAAAAGGGCAACCGTTCCAGTGCACCATCTGGTGGGCCCCCACACTTCGCCTGAAGCTTCCGGCGTCACCATGCGTGCGACATGTGTGTAGCCCTGTCCTTGACTCTCCTTCCGAGTGCATGCATGCATGTTTCCGTGCTAGAGAGGGAGAGAGTAAGAAAGATGACAGCATCCCCAGCCGCAAGACAAGAGCGTCCTGCCCCTCGAAGAAAGAAAAGTGGAAAGAAGATAGAGGGGTAGCACACGAGGCGCGTCTGTACACACTCAACGACGAGCTGAAAAGGGAAGTAGAGCTGCCACCGGAAGGCGGCGGGGTGGAGCGAGGAGCATAGCAGGAGGGGGCTAGTTCGGCGTCTGTGGTTCGTCTCCCTTGACGGCCGAAGGAGCAAAGATACAGTGACCGTCAGCGAAGACACTTCGCCGCCACTACGGCCCTCGCGTGAATGAGGCAGCAAGCAAACCTCTGCGTGAGAGGGACGATGTAGCACGACGGTGCTGATAGAAAACAAAAAAGGGGCCCCGCAACCGGCTCACACAGCACCGTGCCGGCAGACATTCAGACCTGGACAGCGCCAGGCAAAAAGACGTGCATGAAAGAGACAGCGAAGAAGGAGAAGACAAAAAAAAAGCACAGCGGCCACGGAGGCACCCGCGTACGGGTCATACCAGTCAGGAAGTGCACTCCCACTCTGCGCTCCAGCCGCGCGCTCCCCTCTCGGTGGGGTGCCACCTCAGCAACCGCCACTGCAACACGGTATGCTGACTGTATCTACATTTCAAATTGGCGATGGGCCGTACATGTACTGGTACGGCTGTTGAGCCGCCCCGCTCTCCCGCCCGTTTTGGAGACAGAGAAGACCGTGATGCGCTTCTTGTGAGCCCGCTCCATGGAGCAAGAAGAGTGCTCCAGTGCGCGAAGTCGAGCTGTCGACACAGCTAAAGGCCGTCGCTGAAAGTGTCATGTGCACTCTATTTCCTTCAGCGCGTTCATGTCGCTGTCACGAAACACGAGCTCAGCTCCGCCCTACACCCCGCTCGTCACAGGCCCGTCCGTGTGGTACGAAGCAGCCGCAGACACTCGTTGCAGCAATGCGCTGGCTCCGTCACCTCTGCTCGGCCCCTGCCTCGAGCTCTGCCCACCCGCCTCGCCGGCCGCCACCTGGTGCAGTCTCTTCGGGGCGGCTCAGGCTCCCCCACCAGTGGGCAGCGTGAGGGCCGGAGGTGGAATCCACTCGAGTCCCCTTGACGCTTCGCCCATCACATGGATGGCGCCAGCGTGTGCGCTGTCGCAGGGCTCTCCGACGCGCAACACCACCCACGACCTCACCGCCGAAATCAGCAGCGACGCATCACTGACTTCCCTGCGGCCAAGGCAACTGGCCCTGCTGCCACCAGAAGTGACTTGGCGTTTGGCGGAGGGATAGAGGGGAGGGGTGCTGCCGGGCTCACTCCCCCCACTCAGTGTGGGGGTGCACTAGACCCTCTCAGACGACGCACCTAACTGAGGTATGTCCCCTTATCACCAGGGATGAGCAAGAGAAACAAACAAAAAAAAACAGACAGAGAACCCAACGCCGGAATGCAGAACGCTGAGGTGAGACATCAGATAGAGACAGGCGAAGATCACACAAAAACGGGACCGGCGGCGGAGGGGCAACCCGGAGCAGCCAGCGCACCAGCAGCACGACAGCTCTGGGGTTGCGCTAGACAGAGAGACGACATACATGCGGGGAGAGAGGGGGGAGACCGACGATTTGAATGCAAAAAAGAGAAGCGGGCCACACAAACGCCAAAAAAAACGGCAAAACCCATCGAGTCCTTCTTAGGCATCCTTTTCCTGAAGTCGAAGGGAATAACAAAGAACAAGATGAGGCTCGGCGAAGGGAGAGAGGGAGGAGGTCGATCCCCCTCAAAAAAAAAACGGAGCGCACGATGGCGTAGATTGGGGTTCCGTGCACAGCCTGGTAGGACGCGCCACACTCCTGCACAGGTGTGTCCAGCTGGGAACAGGACGGTCGGTCACAGTTAAATCACAGCGGGCGGCTATGATGTTGGGGGAGGGGCGGGCAACATGTGCCTATGTATATAGAGAGGGGGGGATAAAGTCACGGACATGACAAAGGAAGGGTGACGAAGGTAATGAGAAGGCGGCATAGGGAGAGGGAGAGCAACGTGCAGATCACACGTGCTGCCTCTTCGCTTGCCCATTCCCGCAAATGGCAGTCAGTCTAGCGCACGGACTCCGTCATCAAGCAAAGGAGACCCCCCGCATGAGGATCGCGCTGGTGGGGCTCACCAGGCGCCAATCGCAGAATCCGACTACTGCCGCGAGATTCTTTCCAAAGACAACCGCACCGACTCCCTATGGAGAACAGACAAGCAGCAAGGGCCGAAGCGCACCGGATTCAGCTCAAAGCACTAACACAGGCGTGGAGAGAGAGACACGAGAGCGTGCAGCGAGCCACCGAATTCGCAGAGGAGAGATATAATGGAGGGAGGAGAGCCAAAAAAGCAACGTCTGATGCCGACTCACCGGAACCAGCAACAGCGCCACACTCCCTCTCCCCAGCGGAGCCTGCACGTGTATAGTGCGGGTCACCGAGCGCACAGATAAGCATAGGACAAAAAGAGGAAGGCAAAGCACGCTTGCGCCGCCCAAGGAGGTCCATTTACAGCCGGCCCGCGCGTTCTTGTGAGTCGCACGGGCTTCGGCTTTCTTCGCAGACGAAACCGCTTCGGTGTCTAGCGAGGGGGGCACACCTCAGAGGCTGCACTGCTCTTCGCCTCCATGCGAGTCATGAATTCGGTCGTCAGGGCAGCATTGTGAGAGGCTATGTAGCCGGGCGGCGGTGATGCCGAGGACACCACCGACTGCGGGCCACGACTAAAGGTGCACAGCGGCGGTGCCTCCTTGCCAGCGGTGCCCTCGCCGGTACTTATGCGGAATCCGCTTGTAGATGATTCCATTACGCACGTAACCGTTCATCCTGTTAAAGTAGACCCGGTACCCCTGTGGGACGTGAGCGGTGCCCAGCTCCGAATTTACCTTCAAGCAGCGCTGCGCGACAGCGCTCTGCTGATGCTCCTGCTGCTCTTGACAGTAGAAGACAACAGCCTCCTCGATGGCAGGGTCCGTCCTGGTGAGCGCGTCCACGACAGACGTCATGTATGTGGCGTTCAGCTCGAGGTAGCGCCTGAGTGCCTTCGCCGTCACATTCTCCACTTCGTACAGTAGCAAAGCGAACCTGTCCTCAAATTCCTTTTCGCAGCTCTGCAGCGAAGCAAGGGCCTTGTTCAGTGCCTGCACATGCGTGGAATAGGACGTACTTGTGTCGAGGGGCTTGTTCCTCTCCGCCAACGCCTTCTCCTGCTTATCCACGCACTGCTTTGCCTTCATGTACTTCTCGAAGGCGTTCTTCTCCGCCTTGGCCGCCTTCTCCGCCTCCTTCAGCGATTTCTTCAGCTGCTCGACCGGGAGCTGCACCTCCTCATGTACAAAGTTGTTGTAGTTGCAGAAGGCGATGCCTTTCTTCATGCTGAGGACCTCGTTGCCAAAGTGGTGCACGTACTGCTTGATCTCGTCGCTGGTAAAGCTGAGAGAGGCGAATGCATCGAATGAGTGGCTCACCTGTTCGAGCGCAGTCCCAAGCTCCCTCATCAACATCATCATCTTGGTCGTGACACCGTTGAAGGAGTTGATGGCAGCACGAGCGGTTCGTATGTCGTCCAGCTGAAGCGAGTGAGCGAAGTCTCGTTGCATCGACATGATGGGCGAGTAGGTGAAGTCGAGTTGTACAGTGTCAGCGTTGCAGTAGCACGCGCGACGGGGAGAGCTTCAGCCCAGAGAAGGGCAAATGAGCGAGTGCAAAGCGAAGGCCGGTCTTCTGGATGCCGCGGAGCTCCAGTGAGACAGGCAGCAGGTGATCCGCCGTATTTGTTCGACGAGGGGTCACGTGTGGGCGAGGCGCGGTTGCTCTTCAAACGAGAAAATGAGTGGGCGACAGCGAGGGATGCCTTCGGGCACGGAGAGAAGGGGGGCGGGGCAGAGAGGGGCAATCGCGAGATGGACGCAGGATAGGGATGCGGGCAGTGCCCCATGGCGGCAGCAGATGCGCAAAGTAACACACAGCAGCCGCCGCCGGCGCGGCGCGCGGAGGAAGCCTGCAGGTCCTTCGGCTCCGCCCACTACAAGGCAAGTGGTGCCAGCAGCGCCGACAGCATCACGTGTGCGTGGCTTCACGCAGAGGGAGGCGCAGAAACAAGGCCGAGGAGAGGCAAAGGCGGTCGCCACCGTGCAGACGAAACAGAAGAAAGGGACAAGGCGGCTGACAAACGGCGGAGAGCGAGCGAGAGGGGCACCGGCGCCGGGGCAAGCGAGCCCGCAAAGAAAAGGCGACGCCTACGCACAGGTCGATACAGGTAGATGGATGGGCACACGCCCATCTGCCCACACATACGGAGGCGGAGCGCCGCGTATGCAAAGAGCAGCACAGAAAGCGGGCAGCGACGAGAGTAGCGGCACCAGACGGTGCTCCGTGTGCGACCAGAGATAATCGGGGGACAGCAAGCAGCCCATCTGCAGGGGCCCACAGTCCGCCAACCGAAGAATTCGACTAATGCCGCGAGATTCTTTCCAAAGACAACCGCACCGACTCCCTATGGAGAACAGACAAGCAGCAAGGGCCGAAGCGCACCGGATTCAGCTCAAAGCACTAACACAGGCGTGGAGAGAGAGACACGAGAGCGTGCAGCGAGCCACCGAATTCGCAGCGGAGAGATATAATGGAGGGAGGAGAGCCAAAAAAGCAACGTCTGATGCCGACGCACCGGAACCAGCAACAGCGCCACACTCCCCCTCCCCAGCGGAGCCTGCACGTGTATAGTGCGGGTCACCGAGCGCACAGATAAGCATAGGACAAAAAGAGGAAGGCAAAGCACGCTTGCGCCGCCCAAGGAGGTCCATTTACAGCCGGCCCGCGCGTTCTTGTGAGTCGCACGGGCTTCGGCTTTCTTCGCAGACGCAACCGCTTCGGTGTCTAGCGAGGGGGGCACACCTCAGAGGCTGCACTGCTCTTCGCCTCCATGCGAGTCATGAATTCGGTCGTCAGGGCAGCATTGTGAGAGGCTATGTAGCCGGGCGGCGGTGATGCCGAGGACACCACCGACTGCGGGCCACGACTAAAGGTGTACAGCGGCGGTGCCTCCTTGCCAGCGGTGCCCGCCTGGGAGATAGAGCCAAAGTCTTCGTTGTCAGCGTTGTCCTCGACGGCTGATGGAGGTGCGGGAATGACGGCGGCCGTTGTGACGGTCGCTGCTTCCGCGGTAGGCTTCAAGGCCTTCCGGTTTGCCACTGCTGATGGGCCCCGGCAATTCCAAGGCGCCGCTACCGTCGTGGCCGGCACTGCCGACGAGGACATCTGACAACGGGGCTCTTGACCCGGTGACGGCGTATTCGAGAGCGTGTGCTGTTCCATAAAGCTATTTAGATACTTCTTTCTGCCATCATGGAGACCACCATTCATCCCGTTCGGGTCGAGCCGGTACCCCTGTGGGACGTGAGCGGTGCCCAGCTCCGAATTTACCTTCAAGCAGCGCTGTGCGACAGTGCTCTGCTGATGCTCCTGCTGCTCTTGACAGTAGAAGACAACAGCCTCCTCGATGGCAGGGTCCGTCCTGGTGAGCGCGTCCACGATAGACGTCATGTATGTGGCGTTCAGCTCGAGGTAGCGCCTGAGTGCCTTCGCCGTCACATCCTCCACTTCGTTCGTCAACGTTACAAAGCTATCCTCAAATTCCTTTTTGCGGCTCTGCAGCGAAGCCAGCGCCTTGTTCCGTTCCTGCACATGCGTGGAATAGGACTTACTTGCGTCGAGGGGTTTGCTCTTCACCGCAAACGCCTTCTCCTGCTTATCCACGCACTGCTTTGCCTTCATGTACTTCTCGAAGGCGTTCTTCTCCGCCTTGGCCGCCTTCTCCGCCTCCTTCAGCGATTTCTTCAGCTGCTCGACCGGGAGCTGCACCTCCTCATGTACAAAGTTGTTGTAATTACGAAAGGCGATCCCTTCCTTCATGCTGATGACCTCTTCGCCAAAGTGGTGCACGTACTGCTTGATCTCGTCGCTGGTAAAGCTGAGCGAAGTGAGTGCATCGAATGAGTGGCTCACCTGTTCGAGCGCAGTCCCAAGCTCCTTCATCAACATCATCATCTTGGTCATGACACCGTTGAAGGAGTTGATGGCAGCACGAACGGTCTGCATGTCATCCAGCTGAAGCGAGTGAGCGAAGTCTCGTTGCATCGACATGATGGGCGAGTAGGTGAAGTCGAGTTGTACAGTGTCAGCGTTGCAGTAGCACGCGCGACGGGGAGAGCTTCAGCCCAGAGAAGGGCAAATGAGCGAGTGCAAAGCGAAGGCCGGTCTTCTGGATGCCGCGGAGCTCCAGTGAGACAGGCAGCAGGTGATCCGCCGTATTTGTTCGACGAGGGGTCACGTGTGGGCGAGGCGCGGTTGCTCTTCAAACGAGAAAATGAGTGGGCGACAGCGAGGGATGCCTTCGGGCACGGAGAGAAGGGGGGCGGGGCAGAGAGGGGCAATCGCGAGATGGACGCAGGATAGGGATGCGGGCAGTGCCCCATGGCGGCAGCAGATGCGCAAAGTAACACACAGCAGCCGCCACCGGCGCGGCGCGCGGAGGAAGCCTGCAGGTCCTTCGGCTCCGCCCACTACAAGGCAAGTGGTGCCAGCAGCGCCGACAGCATCACGTGTGCGTGGCTTCACGCAGAGGGAGGCGCAGAAACAAGGCCGAGGAGAGGCAAAGGCGGTCGCCACCGTGCAGACGAAACAGAAGAAAGGGACAAGGCGGCTGACAAACGGCGGAGAGCGAGCGAGAGGGGCACCGGCGCCGGGGCAAGCGAGCCCGCAAAGAAAAGGCGACGCCTACGCACAGGTCGATACAGGTAGATGGATGGGCACACGCCCATCTGCCCACACATACGGAGGCGGAGCGCCGCGTATGCAAAGAGCAGCACAGAAAGCGGGCAGCAACGAGAGTAGCGGCACCAGACGGTGCTCCGTGTGCGACCAGAGATAATCGGGGGACAGCAAGCAGCCCATCTGCAGGGGCCCACTGGCGAGGCACACGCGAAAAAGCACAGCGACCACAGAAACCCCGCTCACAGAGGCGAAGGTAATGGAAGACGAGGAAGATATAAGTACAGGAGGCTGCGCATAATGTGTGATGGGCCAACAAGCTCGTCTTTCGTCGTACGCACATGGGCTTATTGGTTGTGAAGGGCAGTGCCTGTGATGAGCCAAAGAACGGCTGTGAGACAGTCTGACAGCGAACGTACTCTTTTCATCGGATGGTAACCAATATGCTGGCGCAGACAACAGTGCAGGAGATTCTCGCAGAAAGGCGCGACATGGTACATGGCGTCGCGTCGCCAGTGGGGCAGCGAGTGCTGCGTAGGTGAAGTAACTGCTGTTTTGGCGTCGACAGTTGGGCTGGAGGCTGGTGAAGGTTGCCGTTAGGTGATCACGGGTACTCCAGACACGTCAAGGGGGCCTGATATCCGGGAGAATCTTGGGTGTCCTGGTGATTCCAGCAGGTCTCCGGCTTCTCCACCAGCGCCTGTCGCGGCGTGGAGCAGGGGTATTGGCAGGCGCCACAGCAACATTGGAGCCTGGGTAGGTAGCTCCATTGAGGAAAGCCGTCACATCGGGAAATGCGTCCCACTCATCTCAGGTAAGCTATGGACGCCGCTGTCTTGTCTCTCGTGCAATCTTCCAGTTGCACTGGCGCTGGCGTGCGAATGCCCCGACAACGAGAATGTACATTGGTGGAGAGGCGGAGGTCAGAGTGCGGCAAGCTGCGTAGAGGCGGTGGGCGTATACAGAAGCATGCAAGAGCGACGGCTTTGTGGACGCAACGAGCGTCGCAGTTGCAGCTAAAGTCTCTGCGGCAAGGCAGGGGGTGGGTGAGCGAAAGGCGGCTAGTCCGCCGTCAGCGGCCGCGGGAGTCGTGTGCCACCCAGCAGTGCATGCGTGTGCGTATGGGGAGGGAGGAAGGTTCAGAGTGCTCGCCCAAGTGCTTGAGCATTGGCGTCATGTTGTTCGTTCTACCGCTTCCAAAGCAGAACGAATGGTTTCCTGCGCACCAGAGACGCCACCAATGCCGGCGCCTTCCTTGCATCGACAACACCTTACGCATTCCTTGCGTGTCATCGACGGTTAGCCCCATCGCCGTCGGACTGTGCCCCCTTGCGTTCAACGGTTCACCTGCATCGAAGGCAACTCAAAAAAAAAAAAGAGCTCTGCGTAAATAGACCAGTAACGGAGCTCTCATCAATTTGACCACACCACTGCGACGGAGGAAGGAATATGGCCCGCATACGACACAATCCTACCGCCTTCAGTGGCGAGCGGCGGCTGTGCGTACCACTGGCTCCTTCGTCCGGGGCCCACAGGAGGAGACGCGTCCCGCAAGAAACGCGCCATGTGCAATGAACGCGACCGACAACGACGCGGCAACGAGAGGGTCTCGCCACACTAGGGGATGGGAAAGAGAGGGAGGCTCGCGGCTCCGTGAACCCATTCTCTATCCACTCACGCCATGTCATCTACAACGCCCCACACCCCATCAGCCCGTAAGGGCAGTCGTGCCTGTTGCGGTGGTAGCGCCGACATCGGCGACAGTAGTACTCCCTACCCTGACAGCCGCCGCCTTGCACGATGATGGTCTGAGGCGGGGGTGGTGGAGGTGCCGGCTGCTGAATGTAAATCACATGCGGCTGTGGCGGCGGGGGAGGCGGTGCGTAGGGGCCTCCATAGGGACTTGGAGAGCTGTACGGCTGCGGAGGCATTCCGTACGGCTGAGGTGGAGGTACGGGAGCGCCATAGGGGCCGGGAGCTACTGCGCCGTACTGCGGGTATTGAGGGTTCGGGTACTGCACAGGGGCTGGCGGATTCGCGTGTAACGGAACCGGAAATCCTCCCAGCGGAGGTGGGTACGACATGAAGAACTAGAAAAACACGGAAGGAATGCACGCACGGTTTGTCTGTGTACAACGGAGCATACGTCAGCGAGAGTGATGATGGAGCGATAGACGACTGACCAGAGTGGAAAGACGATAGCAGCTGACGTGGCCACCACACACAAAGGATGAAGCCCTTGATGAGTCGCTGCCCACACACATGCATTCATTCCATTCGCCGGAGCCGCCAGCCGATTCCGCGAGGAAAGAGGCGACCACAAAAGCAGAAAAGACGGTAGAAACAGCACACATTCGATCGCCAGCATGGAAACGGCTCAGTGTGATGAGGGAGAACAACGGGGCCTGCGCTACCAGAAGTCAGCATGGTAGTCTCAGCGTACTCACGGAGGCGGCGCCAAACAATAAAAGATGGTTTGACAGCTACGCAGATCCTACGGCCGTTCTCGGGGACTATACGCTACTTCACTAGCACGTGAACGGGTCCTTTTCATCACCGCTTGGTTCGTAGACCCACTTCCACAGTGAATAATTTCCGGTGCGTCAGTGGTTCAAACCAATTCGTTTATACCGGCCACGGCGTGGTGCCATGGGGGCCGAGCGCCTGCTCTGGGGGGGGGGCGCTAAGCAGCCTGACACCTGGCCTTGGGTGCTGGCTGCGGACAGCTGGTGCGGGCGGACAGGGCTGCGTCCTGCCTGTGGTGCAGCGCGCATCCGGATGAAGGGCGAGGAAGGACGAGAGGAGCCCGCTAGGCTCGTGACCGGTATCGACGGCAGGACAGCTCGTGCGGGACGACGAGGGCAGAACCGTGTGCCTGCAAAGGTAGGCGAGCCGCGGTGGTGTACTGAGCGGGCTAGAGATACCCGTGCGCTCACTAGGTAGTGGACGCGTGTCTTGTAGCTTGCTGCACAGCTCGCAGGTAAGTTTCCGTGGCGTCGCAGTCACCGCATTGTAGCCCCCCCAACCAGCAGAGATGATGAGCCAAGAGGGTGACTGGGTGGGGGTCCGAGAAGGACAAGAGGGAGACAATTTAGCGAGAAAGTCAAGTACGATGCGGCGGACGTGACCCCTGCAGGGACAAAGGTCAGGAAGAGAAAGAAAAACATGCTCGCAGCAGAGAGCCCCCCCCCTCCCTCCGCTTCTCCAAAAAAAAGAGAGGACGGTGCGGATGGAAACACACACGTGTGCGAGGCAACAACAGCTGACCTCCATACAACACGGGCACACGGCGAAGGCGGCCCATGCAGAGGCTGTGAGCGACAACGACAGGAGCAAAAAAAAACACCACGGTGGCTCATCGGTATAGTTCGGAGAAAGGCAACGCAAGGGATAGCGCAGCCCTGGAAAAGATGGTGCTGTGCCCTTGGCTGCCATTTTATGAATTCGAACCTACCAGAGACCGCCGTTGCGTTGGTGCCCTGGCACACCTGGTGCTCCGCCAAAACTGCCAAGCTCGTCGGAAGGGCCACCAAGCCCGCCAGGTAGACCTGGTGGATTTCCATGGTGGTGTTCGTGAGTTGGGTCTAGCAAGACATCCAGCAGCCCCGGACGCGGCGGCGGTGGCGGTGGGAGGAGCCCTTGCCCATACCCGTAAGGGCCCTCATTCACAACCACCGTCGTAGTCGGCGGTGGAGGCTGTGGCGCCGGCTGGTATACATAGGTCGTCTGGGGCTGCTGCAGAGGAGGCGCTGCCTGATGGAACATGTTGCGCGTGGGTTGGTCATACTGGCTGTACGCCGTGTCGGGCTGCTGCGGCGGTGGGTAGGCGCCGTATGTGGTGTACTGGCCAGGAAAAGGATAGTCGGCCATAGCTAGCAGCGAGGCTATGGGTCTGACAACGTTGTGCGATTGCAGGCGCAAGGTTGTCCGGCAGCAAGAGCGGCATGAAAGAAGTAGGATGCGTGACGGACATACAGTTTTCATGGAGGCAGAGGCGGCAAACCCCAGGATGTGGTTCACGGATACCCCTCATGGCGAGAGGCCGCCATCCAAGGCACCGACAGGGTCGCTTCCTTCCACCAGCGGCGCCGCCATCTGTCGATAGAGGGGATGCTGTGACGCATGCCTGGACGGGGCCACGGGACGCTGACTCTATGAGTATCGTCACCCGTCCGCTGTCGTTCGGCCTGTATCGGGTTTTCTTCCTCTCTAAGCAAACGAACATAAAGGCCCTGGCGTCTGGCTGTCCACAGCAACGAGTGGCGGGGGGAGGGTTGGGAGAGAAGCTACGCGAACGACAAGCGGCGGGCGGTGCGAAGAGACTTGTGAGGATGAGAACAGAGGAAGAAGGGGAAGGCAGCGCCACACGTCAAACAAAAAGGAAAAAAACATCAAAAAGGCGACAGCGGCCACCAGACGCAGAGAGAGAGAGAGAAGCGCTGCGCGACGCCGCACAGGCCGAACCTCGCACGCTTGCACACATGAGACAGGAGATCCAGGGACGAAAAAAAAAACAAAGGGAGAAGCGATGAGGAAAGGGGATACCAGGGCAGGCCATCGCCTACGCCCCTTACGCGGCTACCACAGCACCAGCGCCTCGTGATGTTCACAGTACGCAGCAGTTGCACTTTCCCTTCGTTTTCGTCTTCTTCTTGGCCTTCGTGGCGCGCTGATGTGCTGCAGTGGCGTTCTGGCGTATGTCGTGTTCTATCTGGGCAAATCGCTCCTTTAGCTGCACCTGCATGCGCACACCGTCGTCGTCATCGTCAGAGTCACGGCCTCGGATGCCTTGATTACCTTTACCATGATCCTGGACTCCGTGCGAGTCCAGGATAGAGGAGACAGGTCCTCGGCAGGAAGCAGACGACGCATCACCGGCCTTTTTCAGCCCAAGAGCGACGTCGTTTTCCATCCTATCTGCATCACCCTGCAACCATGCCGCCGAGCTACCTGTGTCAGCGTCGCCCCCATTAGGGTTCGCTTTCCTCCGGCCTGCACGGCTCAATACAGCCTTCATCTCTGCCTGCTCGCGCTCCTTTCGCGCCTTGGGATCCTCTTTCGGATCTGGCCCAGTCCGCGGCTCCGTCGAACCACCCGTCGAGTCAAGGTGCACGTCGCCAGCATCTACTCCTTTTGTAAGATCCCCTCGTGGCGTCGGCAGTCGGGTGGAGGACCCATCAACGGGGCTGTCGCCACTGGCGACCACATGCAGCAGGGCAGACCCATCACCGCCAGGTTTGTCAATGGCACCGTCGGATCCGTCCACCGGAGAGAAAACCGCCTCAGAGCTGAACTGTGTCGGCGCCAAGTCAAACGAAAATGCCTCAGTAGAACGCCAACTGGCGGCAGGGGGCGCGGAAGTTGTTCTTCGTGGTGGACGCAAGCTGCCCGTGGTTGGCGAGTCTCGCGGCACCGCCGCAGGAGGCGTCTTGATGGTGGCCGGGTCAAGCTGAGGCGCTGAAAAGATGGGTACAGTGGCCCCTGTCGAACAGTTCGCACCGGCGGCCTGTGGCAATACTGTGTGCGCGAGCACCTCACTCGGTGGTGTTCCATCGGGAATCCGGAGGTTCGGGTTGTCACCGACGCTGTTTCGCAGCAGCGCGTAGCAGACGGCATGCAGCATTTCCCGAAGATGCTGCTTCGTCTTAGCGCTCACCTCGGCGTAGTGGACATCGGTGAAGAGATCAAACACCTCCGCCTGCACCTTGCGTGCCGTCACAATTGGGTCCTCGCTAGCACCCTCAGCGCTTGCGAAGATATCCGCGCTGCTGTCGTTCGTGGCCGTCGAAGCGTCCTCATCGATGGCGATTACAAACGCGTTGTCCGGTAGCCGGGCCCGTTTTCGCGCACTGCGCAGCGCTGTGCCGCTCGTCGACACATCGGCGATTATGTCTATTTTGTTTGCCACTACCATGACATCCGCCTGGTCGAGGTGAGGAACGTGCTCGGCAACGAGGGAGAGATGGCGGTCTACCACACTGTGCAAGCTGCTGGGGTTCGTCACATCGAAGACGCAGATGACGAAGGACGCGTTTCTCAACGTACGTTCGTAGCTCGCCGCATACTTCTCCAGTCCAGCCGTGTCCCATATTTGGAGTCGCACGGACGCACCAGGGACAACATCAGGTAGGATGAGTGAGTAAAAATCGGTGCCTACAGTTGGCGTCACCGCGGCCAGCGCGTCATCAGCATCACTGTCGCCGACGCTGTCGTCCATGTCAGAGCAATCCTCATGGCGGCTTGGGGATGCACAGGAGGCCGGAATAGAAAGTAACCGCTTGATGAGAGACGTTTTCCCTACGCTGTAGTCGCCGAGTATGACCACCTTGAATACGTACTCCTTCGAGACCGGCACTTTCACCTGCTGACCGGCCGGGTCTTCAGTGTACGTGTAGTCATCCGGGTCACCGATATTGGCATGCTGACCAGTCGAGCTCATGCGCTTAGTGGGTATTCGGCGAGGTGGCCCGGAATTTTGAAGAATGAAGCAGGAGGCGGTGAAGCAAGGGTGCCGCACTACATGTACCTACAAACGAAGAGAACAGGAGGGCGGAGGGAGTAAGTCTGATGTCCGCAGCGGCGGTTGTCGGCACATGTGCGAAGAGACCATAGGGAGACAGATCGATTGCCCGGCACGAGAACACCTAACTTGAAGCAGCGCCCTTTACTATTCCCAACACATCAAGCACAGCGTGCAAGAACTGAGGTCAAGAAGGTTGTCAAACTGAGACACCCGTCCTTCCCGCTGGACCCGCCGATCGACGCTTTGAGGAGCGGGTTCTGCATCCCGTGCCGTCACGGCTACGGAAACGCTGCGGCAGAGAGGCGTAAGGAGGTCGACGGCGCGCCTCCTCACGTGCATGTGAGTCGATCGCGATGAGAGCAACCACGTATCCAGAAAATGAGAGGACGCACCCTAACGATATAAAGCCATCAAAGTTAACATACGAGAGAATAAGTGCACAAAAGTGAAGCAAAAGACGCGAAACCAACTTGTCGCGGGTGCAACCACCTAGTCCTCCGCTACTGCTGGAAAGACATGTGCCCCGTCACCACAAGTGTCCCGTACACCCGCCTAACAGGTCAGCAACTCTACACACAACCGCGGCTCGCCTACCTTTGCAGGCATACAACTGTGCCCTCGTCGTCCAGCACGACCCGTCTTGCCGTCGATACCGGTCACGAGCCTAGCGGGCTCCCCTCGTCCTTCATCCAGATGCGCGCTGCACCACAGGCAGGACGCAGGCCTGTCCGCCCGCACCAGCTGTCCGCAGCCAGCACCCAAGGCCAGGTCGCAGGCTGTTTGGCGTCCCCACAGAGCAGGTGTTCGGCCATAAAATGCCGCACGCACGACGGGTGTCCCCCCGTCATCGGGAAACCTCCACTCGTTCGAAAAAGAAGAATGAACGACTGTGAGGAGTCCGAAAGGGGCAACGGCAGAGCGAATTATGGACGAGCGTCATGCGCGTCAGACACGCCATCCTCTTTGGCCCGCTGCCCTTCGCCTTTAGTAGTGTTTAAAAAAAATCAACGGAGGAGATAGCGAAACTAGATGGATGTGCTGCGAAACAACGCAACCGTGCTTCGTCCGATTCACAGCCATGCAGGATCAACACATTGAGGGGTTGGGGGCGCCAAGAGCTCAAGCAAAATAGATACAAGAAACAAAACACGGGAAACCATTAGATGGGGGACACGCAAAGCCTGGTGTTCCATTGAGTGACGCGCAGCGGCGATGGATTTCGCTTTTCTTTTTTGTTTTGAAGATTTTCCGTTGTTTCTCGTTACGGCAGCACCGGGACATTCATCGACAGAGCACCATCTAGAGAATGCGGCATACGCTTGCTGGCTGGGAGAAAGACATCACCGCCAAGGAGGAGGGAACACCATTTCGCAGGAACACAAAAGAAAAAAAACGAAAAATGTAACGCGCAGAAGGAGCAGCCGCTGACCAGGCCATCCAAGAAGAGGAAGAAGCCAAGCCTGTTCACGCGTGGTCCACGGCATTGATTCGCTTTCGCCTCGGACGTGAGAGTGAGGCAGAGAAGGCGCATCAAGCACGAAGGCACAAACGAAGGCGAAGAGGAGAAGGAAAGCACGCGAGTAGCGACGGGGCCAAAAAAAAAAGACACGCGCACAAAACACGTGCGCGCACACACAAAATGACAACGGTCCGACCAGCTCTCTTTACTTTACTGCTATCAGCACACCCTCGAGCTCTTGCCGTCGTTCTCTCCTTGTGTGTGCACCCCACTGCAAACACGGCTTGTAGACGTGCAGCAGCGTGGGAGGGCAAAGAGGTGCCGACAGACATTGGAGAGCACAACAAGAAGAGAGCCGACATTGCATGCGCGCATCTCGCCTCGAGGCCCACATACCATGAAAGTACATGACGCACACGCACAGGCGAGTGCACAAAGCAAATGGTTGCAGAGACATGCCGCTCCGGGTGAGGCTGCAAACAGCCTCCTTCGCCGTAGTGGACGCGGCATGCGAGGGGCGAGGAGTGTGGGGTGCGGTGGGGTGGGGAGGAGGTTTGCTTGTTACGCAGGACAAAACATAGCAACGTCACCCCGGAAGGGGAGAAACACGGCTACTCGAAAAACAAACTTCAAGGAGGCACACGCAAAGAATGACAAGGCCTACAGAGCAGGGTCATCTCCGTCGATGCACACATGATCCGCCCACACACGTGTCACACCACATACGCGTGTGCTCGTGGCCCTGCTCGCGCACACATGCCGCGCGGACGCACTCACGGAGGCACCACACCCGACAGAATTGCGCTTCACCGCGTCGCAGCCGTGCGGGCCCATCAACGAAGTGAGCGCGGCTACGCAACACACAGACGCAGGGTGGGCAACGAGGCGAGCGTGTGGGTGGGGAAGCGACAGCGTGAGGCAGGAGGGGCCGAGAGGACGGGCGGCGAACGTCTTCAGAGCCAAACCGAAGAACACAGTCCACAGAGGCGGGAGAAAGAGAGCTCAAATCGCGCAGTGCAGCACGAACAGCGACGGAGCCACGCACTGCACGCGCAGCCTCTGCATCGCACTCACTCCGCGGCTACACTCACAGACCACGCACACCCCTTTTCGTTTCCGCTGCATAAAGCGAGCGACAGAGGCGCGCAACGTTGATGGAGGTCAAACGCTCTTGTGGCGCCTACGGCGTCTCTCAGCGGTGTGTGTGCGGGTCAGTGCGAGCGCTTGTAGTTGATGGACAACTAGATGTGCTCCGTAAAGGAAGCCCTCCGATAATGAACGTTGCAGCAAGAGAGACGCGGGGCAGCAAAGCGAAGCCACAACGACAAAGTTGTGCGCTCTTCTTCGCTCATCTGCCCGCGTGCGCTCCGGCGAGAAGTGCCCCAATCTTGCGCGCTGGAGAGACATCGGGGCCCGCGTATATGCACCACCAGAGGAGGAGTGTGGGAGGGCCTGATATCATTTAGCGCCACGAAAATGCGTCTTTCCTGCGTCTATCACCCAAACGAAGGAGAGAGAGAGAAACACCCCTCACCCGCTACAAAACGGAAAAACGAGAAGCATGCGAACACCCCCAAACGCCTCCAAATGCACGCAGCAGCAGCAGCAGCAGCAGCACCGGCAGAGATAAAAGACGTCCACTGAAGTCGTGCGTACCGAGGAAGGCAGGAGAGAGCGAGAGGTGAGCATAGCGATGCAGCGAGCAGAGGGAAACGCTGGGACGTACACGCCCAGGGTAAAGAAGACGAGCGGCTCAAGGAGAGGGAGGGGAGGGCAGCCAGCAGGTGCGCCAGCGTGTCGGAACAAAAAAAGCGAAGGTAACGCGAAAAAGCGGAGCATGTCCCACTGTTGGCCCAACCCACCCACACGTCGAATAAAAAGGATGTGTGCCACACAGCCCTCTTCATCGCCGTGCATCGCCGTCCCCCACTCCACCGGTCGCCTACACGTACTCCCTTCCCGTCTTCCGTGCCTCTCATCCGACGCGGTGACGGACCTGCACGGGAGGACAGAAAAAAGGAGTGCGCGAGTGCGTAAATGGGGCCGGTGCTACCGAAACATGGGTTCGCCCGAAGGGGCAGTATCGGCGACGTCCGGAAAGCCAAGTGGCGCGTGAAGGAGAAAAGCAAAGGCGCAGTGGCAGAGGAGGCGGGACGACATCGCGGACAGACAACACAGCAGAGGTGAACGGCCCCTCCATCCATTAACCGCCGCCAATCCTTTCGTCAACAACAACAAAAAGAAAACCTCGCTCCTGCGCGTGGCAGCGGTAGCACAGAGAGCGAGAGGAAAAATGAAAAAGGCAACGGAGTGTCCGCCCAACGCTCCATGCGCGAAGAAACAAGGAGAGGGGGCGGGCGGGGAGGGGAGGGGAGGAACAGACACACACAGACGCACAGGAGCGCACAGCAACAAAAGCAAGACGACACTTCTAAGAAAAGTAATACAGCGTTAATGTGGTCCACTTCGAGTGTCAACACACGCATGAGCCACAGTGCCCTCCCTTTACGTGGATGAATATCACACGAAGAAGCTGTAGTAGATCGTCGTAATAGTGCCAAAGACAACTGCAATGACACCCGCCACCACGAGGAAGTACGTCGCCAGCCAGTGCCAGATGCCCACAGATGCCATACTCCAGTTGCCGCTGTACATCCAAAAGTACGCAGGGAAGATGAAGCCGATGAACCCGCCGCACAGGGAGCCCACCAAACCAAAGGCCGTGTTGATGCTCGGGATGAACAGACCGCACACAAGGATGGCGACAGCCATGGTGAGAATCACGATGGTGTGCTTCCAGTACGGCACCGTGTCCAAATCCCAGTTCAGGCAGTGGTAGACGAAGTTTCGGCACGGCAGCATGTTCATCGCAAAGGCGGCGCAGATTTTGATCAGCATGCCAATGTACGCGATCATCATGTACGGCTGATTCACAGGGTCAAAGTTGTACAGGATGGAGTCCTGCGTATCGTCCGCGAAGTCAAAGTAGCCAAACACGCCAGTGATGATGTACAGCACCATGCACACCGTCATCGAGATCGCACTCGCAATCGTCAGCTGGCTCACAGACGGGCGAGGGCGCTGCTCGAAATACACTGACCCCGTCACAGCCTGGCACAGAAACGAAAAAACGAAGATGGACAATCCGTAAACCGCTTTGTTACCGCTGGTGAAGTACTTCATGTCACCGCGCATGCCCTCCTTCAGCCCATGCATGCTCGAGTGCACCACAATGGTGACAACGAAATACAGCACCATGGAGACACCGATTGCGGAGACGTAGCGGATGCTGTTCACGCGCTTCGGAATCACGACGGGCACCATGAACACGAGCCATACCAAGCTCGTGATCAGGCGGTTGCCGGAGGTGGTGAGCAGGTACGCGGGCGTGCCGGGCGACTTCTCGAGGATCGGCGTGATGAGGCTGCTGACGGCGCTGATGTAGGCGACCGCCGTGCCAAAGCACGACAGCCACAGGACAAACCCAACGAAGTAGTCCCAGCCGCGACCAAAGAGCACGAGAGACAGCTCCTCGAACGTTTTGCAGCCCGTCGCCTTCATCGCGTAGCCAAGCAGCGTCATGGTGTACACCGTCGCCGCTGTGATGACCACCAGGTAGATGACAGACATGATGATGCCCGACATGGCGAAGGACGACGGCATCGAGATGATACCGCCGCCGAGTGTGACGGAGCCAAGGCTGAAGCAGTTCGAGATGACACCCCCATACGGTATCAGCCACCCGGTGAACCGGAAGATGATGTTGCGCTCCGGCTTGGCGGCGTCGGCACCGTTGCCATTGTGACTCGATGAGTCCGTCAGGTTTCCTCTTTTAAGGGGATGGCTGTCGTGCTCACCGCTCGGGTATTTAGTGACGGCGTTGGCCGCGTTCCCGTCCATCAGCGAGTCGCTCAGGACCTCGCCCTCCACCTGTGCTGGAACAGGCTCATTAGGCTTGCTCATGTTGCTGCCGGTTGCGTGTCAGGGAGTTTAACGGGGTGCAAGATCGCTAGCAGTGGAGGGGGGCTGCGCACGGGACGAGCCGGGGGTGGACCCCGGAGCCGGAGATGATGATGAACACGAGAAAGAGTACCGCAGGCAACAGGAACGAGGAGAGAGATGCGCGTAGAGGAAAATAAATTACGGGAGGGGGTCGAGCGGCGAGGCGAACGAAGAAACCTGTGTACAGAGGCACCCGGGGAGGTATAACTAACCCACAATGGTACTCTGAAGAGCGTTAGGTGCGACTGCATCAGAAAGATTGAAGACAAGGAAGAAGTGTTGTGAAGAGTGAGGAGCAGATGAGGCGAGGCATGGGTGGTGAAAGACAGGCAGCAGAATATGTTGAAGCATCGGGGGGGGATACGCAGGGAGGAGCAGGCAACTGCCACCTCTTTGCTACGCGGTTGCGCACGTGGGCGGTACATATCGAAGGCGCACCAATGTTTAGGAGGATTCCGTTGGCTGACCGTATTGGGTGCCCTCGAAGGGGCGCGTCGCCTGTTTGCGGCTCCTTTTTTGTTTGTTTGTTTCTCGTCACTCCTGCCAAGCTTCCGGATTGCCACATTGGCAGCCTATCGATAGGTAGGGGTGAGCTGAGGGGGTTCCTGTGCGGGTTGTGCCACGCGCGGGACACCGAAGAATACGACGAACACCACGTCGTAGGAAAGCGGAACTACCGAGCAGTTAGGGAAAAGGTATCACAGACAGACAGAGGGAAAATAAAAACGGAGAGAGTGGCTGCGCGCAGCAGAGCCGCAGAGGTGGAGGTCCTCGCACGCACGTACACAGGGAGGGAGGGACAGGTACGAAAATCAAAACAAAGTATAAGAGGAAAAAGACATTGCCGCACTTCACCAGGGGGAAGGCCGCACAAAGACGAGGTGGACTATGGGGGAGCTCGAGAACCACAGGCGGAGCACTGCCCTCTACGTCTTCCACGGTCTCGTCGGCTACCTGCCGGACGGTGAGACAAACGTGCAAAAAAAAAGAAAGCGAGCAGACATAAGCATGTATATGCGTAAAGGCAAAACGCACGCATACACACACACACACAGACAAGCACAAGACAAGAGCCTCCCCCTTCCTCCCCCTCCCTGCTCTCCGAAGCGCTGTTCCGGAGGCAGCGATAGGTCGACAAGCCCACAAGAAAACATATATTTCACGACACTAGCACACGCCAACGACAACATCTTCGTTCGCGACAGCACACCCTCACGTACGGTTGGGCGCTCAGCGAGAGAGCATCTCAGATTTGATGTTTGCTGAGCTGCCACAACCACAGAGAGAGAGGTCCCTTTCCGGTTCCTCACTGGAGAAGATGCGATCCCATTTTGACGTCATCGAGCTGTCCGCCTCCTCAGTCCATGCTTCACATGCATGCATGTACGTTAATACGTCTCCTATAAAGACGTTCACAGCCCCTAGTAGAAGCATTAACATGCGTCCCGAAACTAAGTAGGCGGCGGCCAGACACTCGAAGACGTCGATACGTTTCACCCCGAAGCCCCCGCGTCACCACCCGCGCAAATCGGGAGAGAACAGCACCATAGAACAGCCGCCGAAGGAAGCAACCAGAACTTGTCCCCACGTCTGCAGTAACCCACTGACGGTTGGCAGTCGCGAAAAGAGTGGGGAAGCCGCCGCCCCTCCCAAATAAACAAACAAATGAATGCGATGTGCTTTTCTACGGAAGGAGCGTAGAGGTCCCACTGAAAGGCATCGGTAAGCGGCGTCACGACACGACATGAGACCCACAAGAAGTACCAGGCCAATGGAGAAGACCATCGCAATCCACGGCGCTCTGAAGAGGTGCGTTATCCTAAGACACCGCCACCATACAGGGTAGATCAAGTGTATCGCAAAGCTCCTGTCCGTAGCCACACCAGCAAGGCTGCCAATCACCATGTACACTGCTATTGGGAAGGAGGATGGCTGTCGGCCAGAGACAGCAGTAAGAAGACAAGTTTTCGAATTCGCTCGCTACAAGGAATGTAGTCCGACCGATGACGTTGTGAAGTGGGGTTGGCAGGGTTGTGGACGAGTGCGACGGCTGCAAAAAAAAAGTTAAAAAAGCCAGTCACCGTGCAGCGGTGTGCATGTGGCGAACAACGCCAAACAACATACAGTGAACAGTTGGGAAGGCCACCGCGAGCTGTTTCACGGCATAAGAGAAGAGGGTGGCCAGCATCCCTGGAGCCCCAAAATTCGCAAGTGGATAAACAACAGCAACTGGCGTAGTGCAGTGCATCTACGTGCACCCATGCAGACTGCAGAGATGCCAGGATAGAGTATCCACAGTGTCGACTGGACGAGCTTGTCGCCAGCACACACAAGAACGTGTCAACGCCAGTTTACGTGTTCCACCAAGTTCTCTGCGCAGCAAGGGGAAGCAGCGCTGCCGAGAGCAAGCGTGCGACGACGAAAAAAAAAGATCGAAAGCGAGACCGCGATGTGTCAAACAGCAACGGCACCCAGAAAACGCTGACGCTCACCACCGTAGGGACCACCTTGCCGCAGGTGACCCGAATATCCTCTCAGAAGTCGGAAAGTCGTTCATAATGAAGTACCTGCGTGATGGAGGTGCCCCAGGTGGAGGAGTCCGATGCAGCCGTGGTGAGGGCATCGCCCTGGTGGGTCTTCTCGCCGACTGAGGCTAGTGCAACTCAGCCCCGCCCTTCGGCACGCGCCAAGTGGTCCTTCGCTGTGGCGCCATTGGTGACTGAGAGGACAACTTCACTGTCTCAGAGATCGCCCAGCACGCCGTTTTCCCAGCTGTCTATCACGCGGAGCCGCGCACAAGCGGCCCTTCTCCAATGTCTTGATCTCGACCGCCGGCAATCGGGTTGAGGTGATACACTCGGGTAGGAGACTACGGCCGATGAGCAATGATGCGAAGGCGCAGAGAGTGGGACAGCCTGTGTGCAGCATGTGAAACGCCATAGCTTGCGCTTACCCGCGGTACGCTGTTAAAGACTCGTCTGGCTTTCCGCCCCTGTCTCGATTTCAGAACGAAATCTCTGCACAAGCCCGACGACGGTATGGTGACGCGCATGAGGTGGTGAGCGGGATGAAGAGGTGTCACGGACGGTGAACTGTATAGAGGGTGGTGGAGGCAAAAACAAAGAGAACCGAAATCAAATCGAGCATAGGGGCCGCCTTTGCAGTGCCGCATGCACGGTAGTGTGCCAAGGTGGGCTGTCAAGTGGGACAGCCCAGAAGGGGAGGTGGGGAATTTGGTGTGGATGCAACTGTGGAGCCAGACCGCTGACCCGCTCGTAGGAGGACACAGCTGATGTTTCGCACCTCAAGACAGCGTAAAGCTCGAGCGCGTAACCGTGTGTTTAAGGGACGCCCCGGCCAGATAACAGCTCTCCCGCTTTGGGGTTGTTTACTATTTTTTTTGTCGCTTACTGGGCATCTTTCCAGCTTGGTGTCCATCTCGTGAAGAAGAGCGGAGAAAGCATCGACACTGAAGTGGGAGGACGACGTCGTAGATCCCATGGTCTACGAGGGAGAGCAGCGGTAGCGGGCATGCGCGTCGCATGTACGGGAGGCTGAGACCCACACAAACCATGATAACTGACGTTGCCCCACGGCGATATCCATTGAGCACGGCGTATGATCACACGTGTCAAGTGTGCAGGTAAAACAGAAATGTGTTACTTCTCTTTACGTGTGGGGGAAAACAAAAAAAGGGCATTATATCGTTACATGTGCCCGACACTTCCCCTTTTTCTTCCCTCCACATCGGCCGGTGTGGCTTCCTGAGAAGGGGGTGGCAGAGGGAAGAGAGGGGTAGGGGTGGCCGGAGAGAAGGCGGCAGGACTCATAAAGTGGGTCAGTTGCCCGCGATGCAGGAAAAGAAAAACGAACGGACAACGGGGAGGGGGAGCGGGAGAAAAAAGCACACTGGGATACAAACGTGAGAACCGAGATGGCGGAAAAGCAGATAGGGAGACGCAACGCCCACGCCCCCTCCCTAAAAAAAAGGTAGGAGGGGGGGTATGGGCAGAGGCAGACACCCGAAGAGAACCACGTAGGAGTGGTGGTTCTCGCTGGCTGTACTGCCGCCTCTTCCCTTTCTGTCGCTCGCTCTTTTTTTCCTGCCTCTTCCTCGCGTTTTGCCTATATATGTACATATATGTTTCTTTGCCCTTGCAGGGAGTCCACTACCGCGTCTGTTGAGGCCTCATGAACTCCTCTCGCGTGATCTCGCTCATCATCATTACACAGGACAGCCACCAAAGAGGCTCTGGAAGGGCAGACGTCGAGAGAAGACGTGGGGAGGGAGAGGGGGGGGGAGACATGCAAGCCGGCGCGGGTGCACTACACAAGAAAACATACACACGAAGCAAAAACAGAGAACAGAAAAGCGGAGGACGAGGGAGAACACGGAAGAGGGAAAGTGGTGGCGTTGGAAAGATAAAGATAAAAATCATCACTCAGAGACTCGGTGTGATTTGGCTATCACGTGCACGAACATCCTGTGAGACACACTCACACACACACGCACACACACGGAAACACTTCATCGATTTCATTGCAGCGTTCGCGAAGAGAAGTCTCAGCGAGGAAGATAAGGAAAAGACGTGCCTCGACAAGGAGAGCACAGACGGATTTATCATGTGAAAAAGGAGGGAGGTGCGCGGCAACGTAAAAAAAAGGACGAGTAGGCTGTGCTGGTAGGCCAGTGGCGACACAAACATAGTGTGCCCAGTGGGCACAAATTGACGTGCCTATCCGACAAGCTCTCTGGTCCGCCCCCATCTATGAAAAAGCGGGTGAATGGGGAGGGGAGGGGGAAGGGGGAGGGGGGCAAAATGGTCGAACACCCACCGGAAGAGATGAGGGAGGTACAGCGAAACAAGACAGCCAAGGCAGAAACACATCGTATGAGGAAACCCAAGCAGGTGGGCACGGCAAAGTACGGAAAGACAACAAAGCTTGCGGTGCCCACGTGAAAAAAAAATAAGAGAACGGAGAAAGCCACACAGGAGTAGGAAGAGAGGCGCGGGGGGAGGGGGAGGGGGGGAGAGGAGGAGGGTAAAACGAAAAAGGAAACGAGAGAGCGAGCATGCGGGTTAGCAATTTAGCCAGGACAGACGTCTCCCCACACCGCCCAAACCTTTTTTTTTTAGTTGCTCGTTCCCGCAGGAAAACACAAAAATAAAAAAAAGAAAATGAGCACAGGCGAGGGATAAAGGCAGCGTTAAACCTCTCCGTGTTTTCAGGACAGCGGGACAGGGAGCTTCTCGTCTCATGAGGTGATGTCGAGGGGGGGGGGAGGGACACGAGCGACAGCCTGGACGTCCTTCTACTTAAAGAGCCGCAACACACGCCGCACTGTGGTGAAAAGACTGACATGGGGGGAAAGAAAAACACACAATCCTATGCCTCAAGCGTTGTTAAACACCACTATCCTCTCACGTTCCCATATCCGTCTCAGCAACATGAGCAGATCGTCCTTCAACGCAGCAGCACTCCGGACGGCAGACCCTTCGTGTCTCAACACATGCATGAGCCACAGTGCCCTCCCTTTACGTGGATGAATATCACACGAAGAAGCTGTAGTAGATCGTCGTAATGGTGCCAAAGACAACTGCAATGACACCCGCCACCACGAGGAAGTACGTCGCCAGCCAGTGCCAGATGCCCACAGATGCCATACTCCAGTTGCCGCTGTACATCCAAAAGTACGCAGGGAAGATGAAGCCGATGAACCCGCCGCACAGGGAGCCCACCAAACCAAAGGCCGTGTTGATGCTCGGGATGAACAGACCGCACACAAGGATGGCGACAGCCATGGTGAGAATCACGATGGTGTGCTTCCAGTACGGCACCGTGTCCAAATCCCAGTTCAGGCAGTGGTAGACGAAGTTTCGGCACGGCAGCATGTTCATCGCAAAGGCGGCGCAGATTTTGATCAGCATGCCAATGTACGCGATCATCATGTACGGCTGATTCACAGGGTCAAAGTTGTACAGGATGGAGTCCTGCGTATCATCCGCGAAGTCAAAGTAGCCAAACACGCCAGTGAGGATGTACAGCACCATGCACACCGTCATCGAGATCGCACTCGCAATCGTCAGCTGGCTCACAGACGGGCGAGGGCGCTGCTCGAAATACACTGACCCCGTCACAGCCTGGCACAGAAACGAAAAAATGAAGATGGACAATCCGTAAACCGCCTCGTTACCGCTGGTGAAGTACTTCATGTCACCGCGCATGCCCTCCTTCAGCCCATGCATGCTCGAGTGCACCACAATGGTGGCAACGAAATACAGCACCATGAAGACACCGATTGCGGAGACGTAGCGGATGCTGTTCACGCGCTTCGGAATCACGACGGGCACCATGAACACGAGCCATACCAAGCTCGTGATCAGGCGGTTGCCGGAGGTGGTGAGCAGGTACGCGGGCGTGCCGGGCGACTTCTCGAGGATCGGCGTGATGAGGCTGCTGACGGCGCTGATGTAGGCGACCGCCGTGCCAAAGCACGACAGCCACAGGACAAACCCAACGAAGTAGTCCCAGCCGCGACCAAAGAGCACGAGAGACAGCTCCTCGAACGTTTTGCAGCCCGTCGCCTTCATCGCGTAGCCAAGCAGCGTCATGGTGTACACCGTCGCCGCTGTGATGACCACCAGGTAGATGACAGACATGATGATGCCCGACATGGCGAAGGACGACGGCATCGAGATGATACCGCCGCCGAGTGTGACGGAGCCAAGGCTGAAGCAGTTCGAGATGACACCCCCATACGGTATCAGCCACCCGGTGAACCGGAAGATGATGTTGCGCTCCGGCTTGGCGGCGTCGGCACCGTTGCCATTGTGGCTCGATGAGTCCGTCAGGCTTCCTCTTTTAAGGGGATGGTTGTCGTGCTCACCGCTCGGGTATTTAGTGACGGCGTTGGCCGCGTTCCCGTCCATCAGCGAGTCGCTCAGGATCTGGCCCCCCGCCTGTGCTGGAACAGGCTCGTTAGGCTTGCTCATGTTGCTGCCGGTTGCGTGCCAGGGAGTGGTACACGGTGGACCCCGGAGCCGGAGATGATGATGAACACGAGAAAGAGTACCGCAGGCAACAGGAACGAGGAGAGAGATGCGCGTAGAGGACAAGGAAATAAATTACGGGGGGTGTGACTAGCGGGCGGGCGGGGGGAGGGAGGGAAATACAGGGAAAGGGACAGAGTGGGCGGCGCAAGAGGACAGCGTGATGTGTGCAGGTCTGCGTGTGCTGAAGGAAAAATTCACCTTCAGGTAAGCGACAGGAGAAGAAGAAAGAGAGAGAGGAGCACACACACACAAAATGAAAAGGAAAGCACAGGAGCCGTCACGCCTTCCACGGTGAAAGGGGGTTTGGCGCGAAAGGAGATTGGGTAGACGGTCCCGGTTTGGCGGGGAAAACGGGGGGGTGGGGGTGGGAGAAGATGGGGAAAAAATATTACAAGGTGGAACAACGTCGAAGAAACTCTTGCACACTTCTTTTTTTTCTGCTTGTGCCTGCGTGCCGTTGTCTGTGGTGCCTGTGTCCCCAAAACACGCACACACCCACTCACTCACTCTCTCCTCTCTGTTAGGCGATCGAGAAGGAGGTAGATAGATAGCGATGGAGAGAAGGACGCGCCAGGCTTTCTCGGCTGTGATGGGTCTCCCGTTTTGCAAGAGAGTGAGCACAGAAGAAGAAAACAGAAATGTAAAACTAAAAATAGAGCGGAAGAGACAGAGCGACACGGAAGGGAAAGCGCGCGTGAGCGATAGGTGAATGTGTGTATCGGGGACCGCGGCTTGTATCGTGCGTGTGATTGTCCGAGTAGGCAGGGGAGAGAGAGAAGGGCGTGAGCTCTGACGAATGAATCGAGAAACCGCAAAACAAAAAGCAGTCGAGATGGAAAAAGGGCACGAGCACAGAGAGATGAGGGGAGTGGGGTGGCGGCGTCGTTTCAGTGAAACCGCAGAGCGAGAGAGAGCGAGCATGCACAACCCTCACGACGATGGTGGGGAATCTCTCTTGGAAGAGCACACTCGGACTCAGCGCAGTTGTGCCATGAGCACAAGCAGCCACATGCGTTA
The DNA here is from genome assembly GCF_000234665.1 of Leishmania mexicana MHOM/GT/2001/U1103. Taxonomy (NCBI): domain Eukaryota; phylum Euglenozoa; class Kinetoplastea; order Trypanosomatida; family Trypanosomatidae; genus Leishmania; species Leishmania mexicana. The sequence continues at coordinate 339,709 of NC_018334.1, forward strand.
TCATGTTCGCACCGTTTTACATCGCATGGTCTGGGCGGATACTTTTTTTTTACGCGCTCTACGTTGTCGATTGCCGTGGATCCACAAGTCTATTCAACAAGTCGGAGGAGAAAGGTTCATGCGCGAACAAAAGGGCAGCAACACGACGACGAGCTGCACCATACCTGTGCATGCGAGGCACACAAAGAAAGACGACCAGGCGATGTGGATCCACGAACTAAAAAAAACGAGAATTCGTATACATGTAGATAACGTACAGCCAAGGAAGAGAGAATGGAGAGTTGGAGGGAGCAATAGGCTGGTTTCTGCGCTGAACAGCCTGCATGAGGAGCGGGTATAGCATCTCCCCGGAATAGTCGCCGAGAGCAGTAAATAGCAACTTCGAAAACGCCGCTTCCTTTAGTAGCTCGTCCTGTCCATGGGCTGGTAGGGGTAGCGGCTCGTGCGGGCAGCGAACTCTTCGTTCCGGCGACGGTCCGCCTCAAACTTCTCTGAGCGGTACGTCGGCTGCGTCCGCTCCAGGCGCTCTAGCAACTTCGAATTCTCCTGCGCGATCTTGGCCTGCTCCAGATTGCGACGCCGCTGCGAGTTGATCGCCTTGTTGTAGTCACGCCACGGCTCCGAAGTATCCACTCCCCCACGGGTGTTCATGATGTGCACCATCTTCTCCACTAGCTTCTGGTTATCACGGTTCACCTGCTCCGCACGCGCTGGATTCCCGCGCATGGTGCCGATCGGCCTCACATAAGCGTAGCTCTCCGGTGTCTTATTGTCGATACGGCACTGCTGCCTGTTCAACCGTTCGAGATGTCTCCAGTAGTTTCGTTCCCGCTCTCGCTCCAAGCACGCCATGTTGGCGCTCCTCTTCGGCTCCATCTTGAAGAATTCAGTGAGCAGGTGGGGGTTGGGAGAATCGCGAAGTGTGTGTGTGTGTGTGCGTCTTTGCCGGAGGGGGGGGAGGGGTCACGGGCAAGGAAAATGACGGCGGAAAGCAGAGGGGAGCGAGCGCCTGGGTTACCTCCGCACGTCCAGCGTAGACGGAAACGCCACGAACAAAAAAAGCTGAGCAAGTGGAGCGACCCTCTGCGAGACAACGGGCGGAAACAACAACGACAGCAGGATACACAGCTCGACGTGTTCCCGAGGCTGCGCGTTGACGAGATGGAGGGCTATCGCATCAGGTGGTGGTTTGCAGTGTTGCGCCCGAGCACACGAGACGTACAGGAATATGTGCGTGCAGAAGAAGGTGAAGGGGTGGAATGACAGTGTTAGGGTGAGCCGAAGCAGAAGAGGAAGCAGAGAGAGAAAGGGGGAAAGGGGCGGGAGGGTCAGTAGAGCAACAGCGCCTCTTTTACAGTGGGAGGGACTCAAAGACGTGCGCTGCGAACATGCCACAGTGATCCGAGGTAATCCTTCGGTTGACGTCGACAACAACGACAAAAAAAAGGAATGGGCCTGCGCTGCAGCGTGGGATTTCATATTCGCATGACGTCTGCGGAGTCCGTGAGAAGAGACGCTTTGTTTTTTCGGGCCACCGTCTACACCGCCTGTTGTCTTTCCTTTTTCCAGTTTATTTTTCTGTTGTCCACAATCGGCACAACCGTGCACGCTTCAGATGGTTCTGCGTGGTTCGTGGCACTTTAGGCATACATGTCGCACGACGGAAGTGTTACCCATTTTTGTTTTATTGGCCAACAATATATATATAAAAAAAAAGAGCGAAGACAATGGAAAGCGAAGAAAAGAAAAGAGGTGCTTACGGGGCGCAGCCGCTGCCATATTGGTGCGCCGTGTGCTTACGCTTGCGCAATCTCTCGGACAAGAGACTGCCCTGTCGTGTACAACAGTTGGATGGGGAAAACGCACGAGGCTGTTCAGAATACAACACGTATTTGCAGCGTGTGCCAAGAGAGAGAGAGCAAACAACAACAACAACAAAAAAAGAATGGCACAGAAGGCTGGGATTTAAAAACAAAAAAACAAAAGTGTTGGCGTCTTCTTTGTCGAGGTGGTTAGGGTGTGGTGCTAAAGGGTACATACCTGTAGTGGAGAGTGGGGCGTGAACACCACAGGAAGTCCAGAGAACGCTCCTGTATCAATTGGAGGAGTTGACCTCCATGAAAGCGGAAGAGGATGAAGGCAGTGCTCTCCTACATTCGTTAGCCGACAGCACACCTCCACCATTTTCTGGCCTCGGCCTTGTCCGTTTTCGCTCTCTAGAATCACACCGCGAGTACTCCAAGACACATCTCCGCACATGCTCCATCATCGGGGCCGGTGATCGTGCCTCCTGTGAGCCCTTACAAGCGCAGAGAGGAAGGCGAAGACGTGAAAAAAACCGCCTGCATGACCACACCTGCACCAACGTGGTGCGGAAACGAAAAGAAACGCGCGGCGCTCGAAAATTGACCGAAGTCACTCACTCCCGCGCAGGCGCAGCACAACCATTTTAAAATAAAAGAGACATGAAAACACTTGCGGAGAAAAAAAAAGGGATAGGAGTGCAATGCCTTCGCGCACGGGTTACGTCGACCGACAGCGGGCCTGTGCATGCGACACAGGCAAGCGTGCCGCTCGGTCGGCAATCGCATTCCTATCCTGGTAAAGGCACTCCTACACGTAGAGGCATTAGATGTTCTCCAAGGTGCTCTTGCCGTTTCCAGGGTCGCTCTCCACCACCGTCATCACCACGGACCCCGGCAGGTGCAGTTCATCGGGGCGCTTGTACGCAACGTACAGTGCCGCAATCACGCCAACCACCGTGATGCCGAGGCACACCCACACAAGCGGGAACTCCTCCTTGGACTTTGCCGCCGCCACCGACAGGCACGCCGCCAGGGCGACAATCAGCAGCTGCATCGCGGACATGACTGAGGAAATGTGAACGATGTTCAGGAGGTGGCAGAGAGAGAGAGTTGTCGATGGTGAAGGATGAGCGATTTTCTGTTTTTTTTTCCGCGCGCGTGTGTGTGTGGTGTCTGTGTCGGTATTCGAGACGTGGAAAGAAAGAGAGCGGAGAACACTAAATCCCTGCGGTGTGGCAGTGCGGTGTTGGTGGGCGTGGTACGGTAATGCGAGAGTGGAGAAAGGACAGAAGTGATGCGAGAGAGATGGAAGATGCAGCTGGAGAATCTTCAGCAAACAGCTTCCTCAGCAGCCAATCAGAGGGTCCGTGGATGCGTTTGCCTTTCCTTTTGTTTCTTCCTATGCGCCTTTTCCAACGCCTCAGACAGCAGATCGTGCAGTAGAGCAGCTGTGCAGAGAGACTGGGCCTCACAATCCGCAACGGGTGGAGGGAGGAGGGGAGGGGCTGTGACTCTGAGGATAAATTGTTTCCCTTCTAGAGCACATGGGTGCCTTGCAAGGCGGAAGCACGACTGCGAGAGCAGCACACACACACATATACACATATATATATACGATGCACTCCTTCCAGCGACACCATCCGATTTGCGCACCCCTGTGTGCTGGTGTGCCCTCACGAGGTGCCGCCACGTCCCACGGTGGCGACATCCCTTGCAAGTCCTGCACTCAACTGTGCTCGCTGAGAGGTGACTCACCACAAATAGCGAAGGAAGAAGGGCCAAGGACGACGCGATACCGAAGAAAAAAAAGAAAGGTCGCTTTTCCAGGAGAAGGGGGAGGGCGTCCTCGGCATCCGCTCGGATTGCGAAAGGATCCTTGACGTCCCTATCGGCGAAGTTCCATCCGGGCTTTTGGCGCCATACAAGCATCCCTTGTGTTCTTCGGTTGGTGGAGCAAGCGCACGAGGTGGCAGGTTAGAGGCCTGCCTCGGATGGGAGGCGGGCGGGGGGGTGATGAGCAGGTCCAACACGGAGAGAGAACAACGGCAAGGAATAACAGAGGGAGCTTTCTGCCACCTTGAGGTTGGCGAGGGGGGCAGGAGAAGACGACAGCAACGCCGCAGCCCCCCTCCCCACTTCACGCGCCTGTGATGTAGACAGTATGTCTGTATGCTTTCCCATCCTACCGTCCTCATCCTCCATGGAAGATAGAGATCTCAATGCGCGTGGTATCTTCAGGGTCCAGTGCAGCCCCCCCTCTCTGTACCTGCCAACTGCCGAGCCGCCTCTGCCAGTAGCAGGGTCGGGTGCCTACGGCGTGGGGACGGTGAGAGTGATGTATTGCTATTGATATCAGCGTTCAGGCCCTGGATGGCGTGGTTTCAGGGCAACCGGTGACAGTGGGCACACTTGTGCCATCCTCATGATGGGCAGGGTGTGCCAAAGGAGCTGGAACGACCCCCATACAGCCCTCGATGCCACAACTGCTGAGGTGTGTCCGAGCTACCCCGAAGGATACATCAGGAGGCGACGGCCACAATAGAAGCGGCTGCGTGGCGACCTGCGAGGTGTCGCGTGGGTAGAGCTCCAGGCAGGGGAGTGCCCAGGTGACTGAGTCGGCGCACTGCTGCAACGTGTGTGTCTCGGTTTGCTGTGCACCACGCAAGGTGGCTCTGTGGCCTGCTGGGGGATGCAGTAGCTGTTCATCTCATGCTGTACAGCAGCAGATGGATATGTTGATAGAGAAAGGTGAAACATCCGGAAGGCGTCATGACGTCGAGAAGATGTCTCGCTGAGAAACACGAAAACAAGTGGAGCAGGAGCGAAGACACAGACGTCGTGTGACGGGGTGTGAATGGGATGCAATAACCGTCGCTACTGGTTCTGCTGCTGCTGCTGTGGCTTTCAGTTGCCATCGTTCCCGCATGTCTCACTTGTGCACAGGCGTGATCATTGGTGAGCTGTGCGCCTTCCTTTGCCAACCCTGACAAGGCGCAACCTTAAGGGTGGCCGTGAAACGCTCCACTAAACACTCCAGACGACGGAGTTCAATTTGACCAGCGACAGGACGCATAGAGCACCAGCGACGGCAGAGGGCAAGATCTCTGTGCATACGTCCGCGGTTGCCTATATTGCCCCCGGGTTTGTCACAGACAGTCGCACAACACGACGGAACTTGTGAAGAGATGACACACCACCACACAACGGCCACATGCGAGAAGCCAAGGCGGAGACGCAGTGGAGGCTCAAAAAAAAAACGTTTGAACGGAGCGGATGTGCGAAGAATAGCTGAAGCGGTGCGGCGTCGACACTCGACATCGAAAGCGAAAATGCGGAGAAAAAAGTGAAACAAGAAAGACGGAGAGGCCCAACCGTCGCCGGGAAACCCCAATGAGGTGACAAGAAGACATCCGAGCAGAACGGCACCAGAACATCCGGATGGGGAGGGGGGAGGGAGGGAGGGGGGGCAACAACAAAGAAAAGGGGCAATCCGTCAGCACGCGGAGGCGGTAAACGGCTACACGGCAAGTAAGATATTCACAACAGTCACCGCCCGTCAGCTCGACTCCCCCCCCAAATGGGCAGCACGCGTACGTGGCTTCGAAAAGAGGATGTCAGCAGAGAAAGACAAACGTCAAGCGTCTCCGCTGGAAGAGTTGAAGAGAGCACGATTAAAAACGAAGGGATACGCGCAGTTGATCGCCTTTCTCGCGATGTCGTACCACACCGCCGCTACAGCGTTGAAGAGAGCTGCCTCAAAGCGAGTATAGTGAAGAAAGGAAATGCCGCACAGCCCACACAGAAACATATGTATCGCACGGTGTCGGCGCCAGAAGGACACGCAGTAGAACGTACACGTGAACACGGCGCCAGCGCATCAAGACAAGATACTCGATCCATGGTGCCAGTTTACGTGATATACCTCAGCAGGTAGAGCTCTGCAGACACCACGCCGTGAAGACCACGAACCAGGTCATGAACGACCTTGCTGTACAGAGCACCTGAAGGAATTTAGGCAGCTGTGCTGTCAAACTCGATGCTGGCCTCCAGAGAGCTTATGGGGCCGATTGCCGCCCCTTCTTGGCACAACATCATACGCGTGCGTCCCATCGCTGAAGTCAAGGTCGGTAGTCACGTTAGGACCACCCCTTTTTTCTTTTCTGGCCTGCTTTCTATCCTGGAATGCGCGCCATTTCGTTGTGCATCCGCCATCTTGAGCTTGTTTGGGTCTGCGTGCAGGTCTCTCAACACGACGGTCGCCGATGACGTGTCAGCCAGCCCTGCAGTGAGCAGCTTCGTCGGGGTCCTCGGTCGTCACAGATGCCTCCGTGACGTCGGCCACACGCATGCCCGCCTCCGCGTCGTGCACACGGGTGCCCTTGACCAATATAAGGCCAGGCAAGGCTCTCTCGAGCGTGTGAGGACTGCGCCTCGCAACAGCACGAAAAAACGGATTTTGTTTTTCCGGCTATGCACGCGGTCGGCAGGGGGTGGGACAGTACGCCCGCAGGCGACGTGTTCTGTGCTCGTGTACACGCACATAGCCATTACGGGTGAAAGCAAGTGCGAGCGGCGCGGGCTGAGTTCGCGACCAGGGTGCACCGCATTGGAACATGTGACAACCATGTCTTTGCTAGCACCGAGTGCCTTGTCGACACTCACGATGGAGGCAGTCCCAACAAGGCCCATGGCGTCCTGAGGCGTGCGACTGCTACTATGCGGGATACTGGCGCGAATCAGCTAAACAATCTCTGCTCGTGTTACTGATCCCTCGTGACACCCCGCGCAGATGCACATGCAGCGTCGAGGCGATCGACTGCGTTAGCCTGCACGAGATCCTGTCGCATCCGCTCCGTTGGAGCCGTAGAGACTTCCACGAGCGCGTCTTTGCAATCGGTCGACAGAGAACTATGGTAGTGGCGGCAATGCGCCCCGCCAAAGCCATCGTAGAGAGCAGGGGCGGCTTACAAGGCACACAGCAAAGGTCTCCCCCTCCCCAAGCGCGCAGTCGCAGCATCGATTTCCGAATTCCTGACGCCATACGCCCTCATTCTCTTCGTCTTTCCCGTGGCAAGGCTCAGGCTGCGCACCTTCGCGTAGTCAATAAAGCCGCCATCGTCACCGAGCTTGGCCTCCTTCCACAGCGTCAGACAGAGCAGCAGAATGTGTGCTTGGCTGATGGTCATGATGCAACACTGGGCTGCGAGGGAAGCGGCTTTCTCCCCCCTTGCTGCTTCCGGGATGAGTAGTAGATACGCAAAGATGGAGTTGGACAGCAGACGTAAGAAGCTCAGCAGGTGGCACAACTAGCCGTTCTGCAGGCGATGAAGGCTCGCTATCATTGCCGTCGTTGTCACTCGGCACACTGCTCAACAGCAAGCGCTTGCTGGAGTCGCCGCTCTGGCGATTCTCCGACTTCTCCACGAGGCTATCCATCACGATTATCTGACGGGGAGCAGCAAGCCTTCATCGAGACTTCTATGAATGGCGTTTACGCACTAACGTTTTTACGTGAAAACGACAGGAGAATAGCCCGTCTTGATGTGGGCCCTTTCGAAAGTCAGCCTTCGTAAAGGCGTTCCAGAAGCCGTGCCTACGGTGACCCGTCACCAGCCTGCACGACGCCCAGCTCCAGGACCGCGTGGTATCCCTCCCGCGCTGCCGAGACACCGCGGTCGCATGGCTCTGGGGGAGTCCTCGCCCTCCTTCGGCAGTCCCTATCGTTCGCTTCGTCTTTGAAGGCGCAAGGGGTACGAGAAAAGGAAGCAAGAGAAGACCCCGCACCGGGTGCTTCTCAGGCCTGGGCAGGGAGGAAGGGGCAGAGAAAAGAGAAGTTGCGGTGCCCTCCGGCCTGTGTGCACAAAGGATGGAAAAGGTGCCATGAGAGCCATGCCTGGCGCTCCTCCACGGAGGTCGCCCAAGCGTGTCCAGAGTACATGCTCGTCAAGTCTGGCGTAGGTTCAAGCATCTGGCCATGAGCCGCACGGTGTGTGCGTTTGCAAGACAGTGAGAGTACGCACCAAGGACCGACGAGAGGGCCGCAGAGGAAATATGTTCTCAAGGAGAAGTGGGTGGTCGATGCTCTCCAGAGCAGGAAGGCCACGATCTGATTTTCTCACGTTTGACTCTCGCGTTTTCACAAAACAAAAAGTGAGGCAACAGCGCAGGGCACACGTCGGGATATAGGTATGGGAACAACGCACATCACCAGCGGGTGGCAACGTGCTCGAGCAGGTGCGTAGGTGCTAGGTAGTCCTGCTTCCTGTGGCGGAAGCGTTTTTTTTTCCTGTACATTCGAAACATACGTACATCACCTCGAATCGACTCGCCGTCGTGCTTGGTGGCACAAAAAGAGCTGCGTCGACAAACGGATGAAGCGCAACACACTGTGGTGTACACGTGCTTCTACGCATCGCGGCTACTTCAAACGCATGGCCATCACCCATGATGAAGAGATATAGACCACGCGCCTAAGCAGAGGGCAACTGCTGCGCCACGCTACCATCGTTACGATGTCCGGCTCGTAAAGTCTTGCAGGGGCGGGAAAAAAAAGTGCTGAGGGCTACTGATAAAAACAAAATAGCAAAAAGACTACTGCCACAGTGGTGGTTGAGAGCGGCGAAGATACTAGGGGAAGCAATGGAAACAAAAGCGGCACGCCAGTGGCTTGCACGCCAACAGTTCAGCTCCGGTGAGCGACAAGAAAGGGGAGGAAAGGGCCGCATGGAGAAGAAGGGGGCGGGAGGGTGGGGGAAGTGGGTGAGAGGGTAGGGGTGCAGGAACCCTTTATAGTCAGTCCTGCATGTCCAAGAAAAACAAACAAACGACAATCATAATATTCTTCCACAACAAAAAGAAGAGAAGAAAGATGCCAAGGCTAAGAAGATGCACATCGGCCAGAGAGTTCAAAATTTGTGCGTGTCTGTGTGTGTTGTGCTCTCACCGTTTTGCGTGTGTACACGTCAGTTCGTTTTTCGGTTGCCTGTCTCTCGACAACGCACGAGCACACGCACCAAAGGCGCCGCAGAACAGCAACCGCCACCACATCAAAGAAAAAAGGACACTAGCAGGGTGCGATGAAAGTAAACGCCGCCTCATCACCACCAGCATCGGTGGAACAAAAAACATCAATCGCGGCAGAGACATCCCACCAGCCTCACAGAACAAACAACCCGAAAACATGTACGCAGAAAAACAGCACTTCGCTGACAACGCGTCTCTCACACTCGCATCCAGAACGTGAGAGAAAAACAATCAAACGTCACTTCAAACACCATTGCCTCCAGAGACCGAGAAAAACGAGTTCCGTATGCTTGGGTGCGCCACGGTATGGGGATGGGACGGTGAGACCCGCGGCAGCAGCCGCTCAGGTGCCGCCACTCACACTGCGCAAGGAGAAAGCACATCGCAGCGGAGAACAAGAAACGAGAGGCAGGAGTCGAGCAAGCAATACAAGCCTCTATAAGATGGGAATCGACGCTGGGCCGCTCCCTTCCTTCTACTTTGGGTGAGCAGCCACGAGCGGAGCGTGGAAAGTAAACTTCGCCGGGAAGACACAGGAGCCACAACCGCCACAGCTGCACCGGGTTTCGTCCACCATAGTGGTGATCGACGGCGGCAGAGATGTTCATGATAGACACAAAGATGAGGACGAACAGCCGACCACAAACTGGCGCACTTTCCGAGCACAGGTGCACCACATGTGTGTACAGCCCGCGTGAGGATGAAGAGAAAAAAATTAGGTTCCAGAAAACACATTCTCCCACGCCGCATCCGCGACGCTGTCGCAGACAGTGAAACACCATCGTGATATAGGATGAGCTTATATACAGGCACGAGCACAGCGCGATTCTGCTTTTTCACAATATGTCCCTCCACCCTGAACACGCCAACCAACAGCCACACACAACCGCGGCTCGCCAACCTTCGCAGGCACACGGCTGTGCCCTCGCCGTCCAGCACGACCGGACCTGCCGTCGAGCCGGGCCACGCGCCTAGCGGGGTCCCCTCGTCCTCCCTCGCACCTCCTCCGGATGCGCGCTGCACCACAGGCGCGACGCAGCCACGACCGCCAGCGTCACCGGCGCAGCGCCAGCGCAGCCCTGGCCGCCGCACCAGCTGTCCGCAGCCAGCACCCAAGGCCAGGTCGCAGGCTGCCTGGCGTCCCCACAGAGCAGGCGCTCGGCCCCCATGCCACCACGCCGTGGCCGGCGTCCTCAGGGGAGGCACGGAGTAGCCGACTCGAAGGTCAGACGCATCACCAGCGGCGCATCTGAGTGCGACTGGAGGTGCTCGCGTACAAGTGAGCAGGCACACATGGTCCACGAGCGAGTGGCAGAGAGGAGCGAGAGAGAAAGCAAAAGAACAGCGGCGGCTCAACATCAT
>NC_018334.1:349998-354583 GCF_000234665.1 Leishmania mexicana MHOM/GT/2001/U1103
TACATTGAGCAGTCTCCTGCAATTTCCAGTACCCACACAAGGATACACACACAACCGCGGCTCGCCAACCTTCGCAGGCACACGGCTGTGCCCTCGCCGTCCAGCACGACCGGACCTGCCGTCGAGCCGGGCCACGCGCCTAGCGGGGTCCCCTCGTCCTCCCTCGCACCTCCTCCGGATGCGCGCTGCACCACAGGCGCGACGCAGCCACGACCGCCAGCGTCACCGGCGCAGCGCCAGCGCAGCCCTGGCCGCCGCACCAGCTGTCCGCAGCCAGCACCCAAGGCCAGGTCGCAGGCTGCCTGGCGTCCCCACAGAGCAGGCGCTCGGCCCCCATGCCACCACGCCGTGGCCGGCGTCCTCAGGGGAGGCACGGAGTAGCCGACTCGAAGGTCAGACGCATCATCAGCGGCGCATCTGAGTGCGACTGGAGGTGCTCGCGTACAAGTGAGCAGGCACACATGGTCCACGAGCGAGTGGCAGAGAGGAGCGAGAGAGAAAGCAAAAGAACAGCGGCGGCTCACATCATCCGAGGCACCGGAGAAAAAACACGCGAACGAAACATCTGAAAAAGCAGCAAACAGAAAGCGGTAAGCGGCCTCAGCAGCACGCCGGCGGCACGCGTCGTCGCTAAACCAGTCGCACAGTTCTACTACACGCAGCCACGAGGAGAAGCCAGCAACATCCACGTCACGAAGGCTGCACCAAAGCACGCATGGGCCTCCGACGCGCATCAAAACAAGGAGGCAAGGTGACAGCGCGTTCCCCTTACTCTTCCAGATGCTTTTGCAAGATGGATGCAATGACGTGCCACTCGCTAGAGGCAGGGCCATATATCCCCATAACAAGAGTTCTTTCGACGCTAAAAACATCAACGTCAGTAGTGTCACCCGACATCTTGCGTAGCATGGATCCGAGAAGCACTCCCGGAAGAGCGATAGCGCATGCCTCCTCCAAGCAAAGGGCGACGCACGTACGCTCATCGGTGAGATGGAGGTCCGTGTTGATGTACCGCCGCTTTTTTATCAGCCTCTCCTCGCACTTCTTCGTAAGCGCATCCCGCTTCTCGGCACCAGCGCTGTCCTCCGATCTCCGGGGGTTCCGGTGTGAGCCGGGCACTGCAGCACCGCCGTCCCCTGGCACAGACACAGCAGCACTGCCCCTCTGCCAGTGGATATCGGCAGTGGCTGCAGGCAGGTGAAGCTCCTCATGCTCCGCCATGGTGGCATAGTGCGCAAAGGTGCTCTTTCCAGGCACAAACCCGGGCAGCGACTTCTTCAGCATGTACAGACTGCACCCAGGTACGATCACGAGTTCGGAGTTGAAGTTCCACCTCGTGTAGTGGTAGCTCAGGCGCTCTGCGGGGGAGCGCAGCTGCACCTGAGAATGACGGCTCACGTTCTCCTGAACATTCAGACGAACATTGCGAGCCAGGATCAGCGGAATCAGCGCTGACTGCGTAGGGGACCACGGGTAGCCGGAGGCGTACAGGTGGCGGTGCTGATCGCTGCCAAAGGAGAGAATCTTCTGGCTACTCATGTGGGAGCTGGCACCCATCGAGCTGAGACATTCGCGGTCGAAGTTCGACGGCTTCGGCAGGCTCGTCATGATCAGCCGACTCAGGTACTCGTTCGGGTACTCCTCCGCGAGGTCCAAGACCAGCCGGCTCACCATGTCCAGGTGCTCCACAATGTTGGCGTGAACGCGATTGGCCTTCCTCTGGTCCGTCAGGCAGCTGTAGCTCCGCAGCAAAACGCAGCAGTAGTTCACAAGGAAGACAAGACAGTAGTAGCGGCAGTTCGCCTCCAGCAGCTGAAGAGTGAAAAGCAGCGACGCCGTGCGATCGATCGTGCGCCACTTCTGCTGCCCTTGATCGGAGCGGTGCGAGTCGGAGCTTAACTGGGCAGAGAGCTCGGCGACGCCCGTGGCAAGGTTCAGGCTGCGCACCTTCGCGTAGTCAATAAAGCCGCCACCGTCGCCGAGCTTGGCCTCCTTCCACAGCGCCAGACAGTGCAGCAGCATCTGAGTGTGGGTGATGGTGAAGATGCAGTAGCGCGCGCCGAGCCCAGTGACCTTCTCCACGTGTGCTGTGGAGGGGATCAGCTGTAGGTACGTGTGCCCAATATCAGCGAGCAACCGATAGTAGTCCATGATGTCAGTCAGGTCCCCATCAAGCGGCAGGAAGACGTCGACCACCTTGGTATCGCACACGGGCGGTGCACCGTTCGTCCGTGCGTCCGCCTGCCCCGCAGAGTCGCCGCCGTCGTCCCTGTCACCGCTGCTCGGCAGCTCGTCTGCCTTGTCCGTCACACTGCCCTCAAGCACGGTCTTCGGCTGCACATCGTTGCACGGGCCCAGCGGGCCGTCAACGGCCGGGCCTGCGTCGACGTCCTCCTCCACACCGTTCTTCGACAGCGACGCGCCGCCGCCCTCGAAACCGGCGCGGCGCTCCTTCAGCAGCACCGCCTTTGTGAACGTGTCCCAGAAGTTCCGCCCGGGGTGCCGTGTCAGCGCCTGCACAAAGTACACCTCCGACACGGTGAAGCGGCCTTCTTGCGCGGCCTTCACGCCGCGGTAATACACCTCCGGGTGCCCCTCGCCCTCCAACGGCACCGACGACTGCCTGTTGCCCATTCCAGCGCGGACACCTTGGGCAGAGCGGCAGGCAAGGGCAGATGCGTAAAGGAGAGCGGTGCGCGGAGTGGCCGGCGACGGCACGCGTCAACGGTGCAGCCGGCGGTGGAGGGAGGGGAACCGCGGTGCGGTGGAGAGCAGAGGAGGCGCGAGGAGGGCTCGTGGGAGCAACGCGGAAAACGAGAGGCACACGGACGCTGTTGTTTCAGCTGCTCTCAAGCACAAGGCAGGGGGGGCGGGGGAACAACGGGAGGCGTGGGGGAGAGCAGGATGGAGGCATGGACCGCATGCTTCACGGAGGGAGGACAGCAGCAGAGGCAGCCGCCACAGCAGGGCTGTAGCAGCACAGGCACTAAGAGCCACAGCACCGCGGATCCACATTCGGCGCCGCCTGTGTGAGTGTGACGCGCGCGCAGTCGCAAGCCGACTCACGTGCGGCAGCATACAATCCGGTGGTCCCGGCGTTCTGCCTACGGGCTGTTTATGCCAGTCGGGTGCGCCGCTCACGCATCGCCACGGGCCATGCGGGCTACTGAGTGCGACTACCCTCGAGGAAAGCGAGACCGCCGATTGGCCTCGTCACGCACGCAAAGGAACAACGAAGAGGGAGGAGCACAGGCGCAGTTCGATTCCCGCACAGCCCTCCCCCCTCTTCCGCCCTCGAAGCCAACGACGTCGTGCGGCTGAAAGCAGTCTCTTCAGTCAGCGTGGGCGGAGGAGAGCCCGTGCGAGGTGAGGCAGGCACGGCACGGTCCGCGAAAGGGGACCGCACCGGTACGACATCACGCAGCCAAAGCCACCGGCGCATCACACGCCGTGGCCGCTTTGCAGCACAGTGTAATGCTGCAGAGAAAATAGGCGGAGGTTCAAAGGTCACGGAGCCCGACCACAGGCGCGGAGCCAAGCATTACAGTCGGCAGACCTTTCCGTGGGCGTGCGGGACGTGCAAGAGCCACAGGCACAGGGACACCGCGCAGTGCGTGGGAGCAGGGGCAGCGGGGAGAGCGGCGGCATGCCAGGCTCAAGCGCGTGCGCCGGCCCGGACGATCCAGCCGGGGATGGAGGAAAGCAACAGGCGCGAGAGAGCAGCACACGCACGGCCAGAGGGGAAGAAGAGGGGACAACAACGCGAGGGGCGCGAAGCAGAGGAGGCGCACGCAAAGTCGCGCCCACCAAGCCAACACAAGCCCCTCGCTGGGCAGGCAGAAGATGAGGGCGAAAAGGGCCTGCCGCAGCTGTCTCTCACCCTTCCGCTGTTGCGCTTGGCACACCTCGGACGCTGCGCCGCGTGCACGGTGTGCGGGAGAGTGCAGCGAGATGAGAGCACCACAAGGGCGATGCAGCGGCAAGCCGACACCACAAGCGTGCACGTCAGTGCCCAGACCGAAGGCGACGTTGACCGGCAACGCACGAGGGTGCTGCGGTCGGCCAGCGTGCACATCACGGCGAAGAAGCGCGCGCAGAGGGAATAGCGGCAACACTGAGGTGGGCGACCGCCCGCCGAAAAGAAACCGAGCGGGTCTCACTTGCCGCGACCGCCCATCAGAGGCTCCGCCCCAGTGCGCCGCGTGGCATGACCACGTCCGTCGACGCCGGGCCGCGCAGCGTCTCCGCCACATCCGCCAGCGCCTGCGCGTAGGGCGGAATCGCCCGCCAGTGACCCTGCCACCGTGCGCAGCACAGCCAGCCATCGCGGCGCCACATAGGCACTGCACCGCAAGCGCGTGCTCGTCGCTCAGGTGGAGGTCTGCGCCCGTGGCGCCGCCACCGCCGAGAGCCTTCTCTCTGCACCTCTCCACTAGCGCCGTGCGCGGCGCGGGCGGCGGGGCCTTGACAGCATCATCGGCCTGTCCCAGGAGGTCATTGCTACCCGCTCCGTCGGCTCGGGGGCCCAGCACGGCGGCCGCGGTGCCGACCACGACCGAGTGCTCAGGCGACACCGTCACGCGGC